>NC_079164.1:74758162-74820662 GCF_947568905.1 Ostrea edulis | reverse complement strand
TATATCAATATGTGCTCGGTAAAAAGTAAGCTTTCTTTTATACCTGCTAACTAGTGAGGTTTCTTCTACTGGTAAGTAGGAATTTCAAACTTAAGTCTAAATTATGACCTTAACAAACCGACATTTGGATGTTCATATCTAATTTAAGCCACAGGCATCATATTTATAAAACTAATACACAATATACATGGATCTCCACAAGATAAATTAACACACTGTCATAATGGCTGACTTCTTCCTTCTGAATCAAAAATGGAAAAATTGAACCTCAGTGATACATTCCTTGTTCTTATCAGACTTAATGTCTACCCGTTAGGTTAGTCGGTCAACGTGTGAAGCCATCAATCTGAAGATCACGAGTTCAAATTTTGTAAGTGACTTTCTACTAGAACTGCATTTAGTAAATGTTTTCAATTTCAAGGTATTATTGTGTATATTCTTAACTTTCCATCTATAATAGTTTTCTTTTGTTGTGTTATTCATCCTTAATGCAGAAAAAAGCCACATTCAACACTAATTACCACACTCAACATTATTTACCCACATTCAACACTAATTACCACATACAACATTATTTACCCACATTCAACACTAATTACCCACACTCAATACTATTTACCCACATTCAACATTATTTACCAACATTCAACACTATTTTACCCACATTCAACACTATTCACCCACATTCAACACTATTCACCCACATTCAACACTATTCACCCACATTCAACAATATTTATCCACATTCAACACTATTTATCCACATTCAACACTATTTACCCTTTTGGCACAACTGTAAGCAGTTTTCTGGCTCTGTTGAACCAGGGTTATGATCTTGGCACCAAGCATGAAATGTAAAGGCAAAAAATTCATTGAGCTGTTTGGGTGCACTCAGCTTGTTCATGACTCGAAGAAACCACGCCTGGCAGGCATCATTGTCATTGAAGCCACATCTGAAAAGTGAAAGCAACACGTTTAACACAAATATTATCCAAACACTATGTGGATGATGCTTAGGAATTTAAAACAAATTTATACCCAACCAGTTTCATTGCATAAAATATTCTCATGAGACATAATGATTCAGAGTCAAATTCCTTGATACATATACCATACACAATGTTGCTATACATTGTGACTTTCAATAATGTTCAAGGCATTGACAATTTTGTGACAAGATAAATACTTTTACATGTTTTTTAAAGGTTTTTATGAGAATGTCTTACTCTGAAAGGGTTAGCTTTACCAATATCTAATAAATGTATTTGTTTCCTACTACAGACAACTATCCCCTATAGTATACTGATGTCTTACCTAGATATCATATCAGAATATGTATTGTAACAGTATAATCATACTTCCTTTTGTTCTGTATGAACTTAGTGTGGTATCAGATCAAATTTTAATATTTCCTGATGCCACTAAAGATTATACATTGGTATGATATTCAAGTACAGGAAAAAAAGAACCACGTGCAGTTGTTGATAAATGAATACAATTTTTTCAAAAGTTTTTAGCTATATACAGTAAATCAGACGATTTATGCCACATAAGGTTCATTACTTTTGAATCTCCCTTTCATTGAAATAGTTTGTTTTGCTAAGATATATCTTGGTTCAGTGGTTAAAAAATCTGTTACTAAACCTTCCAATTAAGGGTCCAAGCCTCATTCCAATTGTAATATTTTACATTCTATTTAATTTTATTTCATATCCTTTGAAACATTATCTTCCAAGGCATTTTTTTCCCCTGCATGTTTCAATATTTGCACAATAAACATTTATAATTTTGAAAAATACTTTCAAAAATTGAATAGTTCATCCACCTTGATAACAGCCTTGAAATCCATACTTTGCATGAACTTCCATGAACTCACAAGGACTAACCTTGTTAATAAGCATCTAACCAATAATCTGCTGATGCTAAACCCTGCAGACGTGTCATTACTGGGAGGGCAGTGGTTATATCAGACGAGACACTATAGCAGACATATTGATTTTATGATTTAACAATCACCTTAAGAGCACTAAATCTGAGATATATATCTGTTATACAACCTACATGTAGCATCTGATGGTAAAGACACAGGAACAACATTACCTTATTTCTATGTTTGTGCATTAAGCATGAAATAGAATTACAGTTACCTAGTCAGAACACAACACTTGAAAATAAACCAGATCAAGAAATTTTTTTCAATGAAAGCCTTCAGGTTATATATTTTGTTGACACCTTATTTTGCTAATTATCGGAATAAAGATGACATTAATACACCAGGCATACAAATTAACAACTCTTAAATTTCTTTAAACAGGACAAAACATGCTTTATTTCTGCTCACCTACCATAAAATAAAAGAAATTTGACACGATATTGTGATTGTACATGTAACTATGCTTTTATCTTCATGAAGACTAACAGACCATCTGTTGCCCCCAGCACAATGTACTAGTAATACTAATACACAACTAAAGTAAATACTGCTGACAGGACGTTACATCATTCAATTGATCACAACTCTGTCTACGCTTCTGTCTGTATGACTCACAACATAGATCATTTTTCCCTTGATAAGGGCGAAGGCCAAGCACCTTTTAAAGATTACATAATTTCCCGTCTATAGTCAATGGCTGACAGAATTCTACTTTGGAATTTACAAAATAACAATGCTAAATATTGATGTCCCTTATTGGTTTCTTACCAGACTTATCCATATAACCAGACTTACTGTGTTTCCGGATAATAATTATGCATGTAAGCGTAACGTCCTGAAAATTATTTAATTTTTATTTTTGATGTGTATTCATACAGAATTAACTAGATTTTTCCCATCTATTTATTTTGGGTTTAGAGCTCTGCTATATAGTAAATAAACACTGTAAATAAGTAGTTTAAAGCTCTGCAATATATATATAGTAGATAAACACTGTAAATATTAGATGTATGACTAAACAAAGACATGTAGGTCATTTTTCATGCTCTCAACATTTATGAAAACTCTGTTTCTACCTCTGTGTGTATGTGTGCATCATGTGTGTGTGTGTGTGTGAGTGTATGGGTCTCTTTCTCTCTATGTATGCTCTTAGGTACATAATTATTTCCTCTATGCCTAACCTTGCCACTGTAGCATCTTTGCAGAAGATGTTCAGGAAGAAGATATCTGTCCGCTCCACAGAATCGATCATTCCAATCGGAACATTGACAAATGAGGCTTTGAATGTGATAAGAAGCCGGTAATTGGAAAGGGCAATAACCCCATCAGTGGTCCTTCCCAGGAACTCTGGGGCCTCCCCAGGGAGGAGGGGAATTGGGACCTGAAGAGATTCGTCTTCCCTAACCAACTTCTTCTTTGGGAACAGGTCCGACTTCTTTATGCATTCTAGACTACTTGGCTCATCAGCATATGCCTGTGTAAAAAGAGAAGAAAAAAATTAGGTAAAAATTTTACATTCCATATGCCTATGCAGAGAGATGTTACTTTAATATCCAGTTTTCATTGTAAAAATTCCGCAATGCATACTGTACAAAGTCTGCTAAAATAAATGAAATGTGACCTGTTGTATAATCATATACATCTTGTTCCTGCCAAACAGAGAAAACTGATATTCTCCATTTGTTTCTTTTTCCTTCTTTGAATGTATTAAATAAAGCTAGGGAACACTATTACATCAAGATACACATCATGCCACAGCTGATTATATATAAACACAGACACCTGCTACTGTCAAGGACCCTAAGAAAAATACCTAAATTGTACTTCATCGACACTACAAGTGTGTATTTATGAGAAATAGCAGTCATAACAATGACCATATCCAGCTTATCAAGATGTTTGCTAAGCTCGTACTCAAAAAGTTTGTGAATCTAATTTTCATATCGACAAGGTGTCAGAAAAAACATTTTGGCCTAAAATCTATATTAGAAAAATCTATATTATAAATGCTTACCATTTTAAGATGCATTTGGCATATATATTGCTGATGGCACCCTTCTTTTAGAAATTCAGCACACAAGTTCTCCAGTAATACAAATGCAATTCCAGTTGTTCCTATACAAATTATAAAGCCATAAAATTGTCATTTACAAGCCATTTCAAATAAAGTGTCTCTATACAAATTTCTGCACATCAAAATTCAAGCATGAATCAGTAAATCCATGTACATCATATTCCTTTATGATTGAATCTTAAATAATCTCCGTCAACTGACTTTTGGTTTTAGTTATATTGAAATTTGCAGCACTAGTATATTTAAAATGAGGTTGAAAAATATCATGACAATAGGATTTTGTTGATGCAGCACAATTTCTACGTGCTATACGACATTTAAATCCCCAAATTCTAGAAGATATGTTCATTCATAGCTAGGTAAATCAATATCTACACATAAAGTCTGCATTTCAAGGCCGCACAAGCCTCATTGACCGAAATCCTTACAAAGTTGAGACTATCGATAAATGCACTACAAATTCTTTATGTTAATGCCAAGAACAGCTATTTACACTTTCAGGATGTATAATGCACCACTTATGTATATGTACAATACCCGGTAATATTTTGAAATGAGAACTGAAAATGCAGTTTCAGTTGAGTCACTAGGGATAAAATTATAAAACCTTGCAAAACTCCAACTCTTCACATCGAAACCCTCACTCTTTCACCTACTAAGCTGGCTAGGCAATAACATTTAAAAGGACAGTAGGAAGCCAATCATTATGATATGCTACTCATCCTGAATACATTGATATGTATCCCTTTATTTGATAATCATTAAAATCACAGATACAGCATTATTTGAAACAGGCAAAGTTATGTCCAGTATACACGACAAAGCCAAGGGAAAAAGGTAGAAGAAAAAAGTAAACAAAGATAGTTCTGACATGGGCCTAGAAGGAAAGCGAAGTTGACCCAAGAACACCTATAGGCAAACAGTTGAAAGAGAACGGGTAGAGCTTGGATGAAAAAGTTGAAGAGAGGCACAGGTTGTTGCTAGTGACAGATGCAAGTGGAGACATTAGTTGAACATCCTCACTCGTCCTCCATGGTACGGAGAGGATAAGTACGTAGGTAACCAAAGAAATCAGTGTTTCATTTAACGGATTCTAGAAATAAATTATAATCGGTACCAACAAATGCCAGATATCCACTCAATTTTGCAAAATAACTTCAATACACAGTATTTTTACACTAAATGTTTTCGTTTTTAAAGTACATTAGTACATCAAAGGAAGTAGTTCGTAGATCTGTTACTCAAATACAAAAACAGTCTGTGTATTCAAAGGAAAAGCTGAGAAAGCATATCCTGTGTACTAACTTTAATATCTATCTGCAGATTGGCTTTTAATAACCTAAACTATGATGAAAATAGGTTGTACATAGTAAAGCTTTTAATCAAAAAAGGAAATAAAACTGGGAAAGAATACAAAAAACAAAACTGCAGCTATTGCATTCAGAAACATGTTGTCATCAGTACATTCAGCATTCCCTGTTAAGAGAAACCCAAATTAAAATCTCCTGCATTCAGCTTTGTTTTAAGAGTGCGCACACATCAGACTACTTGTATGATAGATGGAAAATTTAATTCACATAGAAGTTGTCTATGTGATAAATTGGTAAACACTAGACCGTACGAGTATAGTTGCAGCATCAGGAATCATCCTTTTAAGTTTGGTTTTGGGGATGAACTATACTGGTGGAAATGAAGGCAGTTAAATTATACAAAAAAATGGTGAACTAAAATTCCACTGGATGTAGCACTAAAACAGAAACTTTGATGATTTCTACATGTTACCTGTATAGGACAGGGATGGGGTCAAATACATTAAAAATGTAATCAAATACTTTCAATTACATATAATTTTGTCAATTACTTGTAATTACAATTACATTGATTTTAACTAATGTAATTAATTGCTCTCACTTACTTCTGAAGAATGTAATCAAATACATTTCAATTACTGAAGTTTATTTCAAAATGTCTAGGAAAACTTTACCGTGAAGCTTGCTATGATTTGTCGTCAAGCTTTCTGAGGAATTCTGCTCATTCAAAAATCTAGCTTTGAAATTTCCAGATGCATTTCCTGGGACATGAAATTCATCCTGACCAGTACATCCGACTTCACATTTAGTTCTGAATGTAATATCTGAATGAGGTGAACTCTTACTCAGGTATTTTTTCTACCTGTGCTTTTGTTCTCGGGTATGAGAAGGGTTCATACCTGAGCAAAATTATACTTTCACCTATAGCCCTGGGCACTGTGGTCACACTGCAACAAGGATACTGACATAGTGGGACATAACACATCTAATTATTGTATAAACACCCCATACCAAACTGTGAAACAGCCTAACACCATTACTATCAGACACTTTCATTCCATCACTTTCAAACTTTCAATTTTGAATAAAGAATGTAATTGAAAAGTAATTGAAATGCAATTGAAAACATTTTACTTTTTAGGATATATCTAAATACATTAAATTACTTTATAAAAATGTATTTAAATACAACTAATTGCATTTTTCAATTACCCCATCAATGGTAAAGGATCACATCAGATACATTACAGTCAACATCTCCACATGATATAAGTGATTCTTCTCGACATGAATATAAATGATTTCACAAACTATGCAAAAACAATACAAAAGGCAACATAAAATTTATTGCTAGATGATATCATTTAGGCCATGGATTGAATTGTACAGCATGGTATTAACTCATGAATCACGTGTAATTTTAGTCTACTGTAATTTTATGTTGTTATGATTCACCTCATCATGACCTTAGCATTGATCTATTAATATTATCATCTCAAGTGAAGTCACTATCACTGTCTGGCATAAAAGTCAATATTACAACAGAAAATTGAACTGGTCATTGATATACACAATACATCAATGATAGCTTGATAGCAGTTTTACACCACAACAGTGCAGTATTTGCTGAATTGGGATTTCAGTCATATACATGTAGAAAAACTGGTCTCTACATAATAATATATTCCCTTTATCTAATTGTTCAATCATGTCACTAAAGTAACTGATAGAGCAGTCACACTGCACTTTAAACCACTAGGGACACTAAATTAACATAGAAAGTGTGGTGTTATAATGACAATCACATGGTCAAAGGAGGCATCATACATGTATCATATAATACTTAGCTATAACTGTAATTAGTCGATAAATAGCTTAGTTGGTAAATAGCTCTTCTGAGCTAATGTTGCATTATTATAAACCATGTCCGACCCAAATTGAGATTAAATTTACTTGTGCTTTTTGCAGAATTTCATACGAGAGTCCTCAGTAATATTAACAGACACATGGTACACATTTATTGGCCAAACCAATGCTGCTAAGTGATTGTAACATGTTATGGTGAAAGCCTATATATATACAGTATTTCCTTTATTATCAAAGGGCTATTTAAACCATAAAGGCATTATACCTAAATCAAGTTTCAGACTGACATATTTACACTAGCCATAGCCCAACCCCCATCCACCATTCATTACACATTATCACATGTGTGCAACTCAACGCATTCAGTACTTTATTTACTGCCCTGCAATATTTTTGACATCAGGGGACATCAATTGTTCTTGCATCATCAGTCAATATTTCTTCAACACAATTTATCACTACACCTGCACCTGTACGCAATACGCATGCTCATTCTTTCCTCTCTTTTTTTTTAACGATGAAACACATAAAACTTTGTAAATGCTACGATAAGTAAATTTCAGAACGTAACTATTCAACCCATTAGGCCTATGTATATATATGTATTATATGCGATGTGCACGTCAAGTGCTTGTCATCCGTTGTCAAAATCAAAAGTAGGCCACAACATGTTTCGGATAAAACACCTCCATGAACAACTGCTTATCTTAAAAGAATAAACGCTCTATCTTCTATGGATATCCACATACCTTGCTCTGGAAAATCTGTGTGTAAATTCTATTTCAGTAAATCATCCAAATCCATTATTCTTTGCCCGGTAATCAAAATAAAAATGGCGGAGCAAAATGTCAACAACTGGTGACGTCACTTTATTGGTCATATGATAAAGGTCAATGCCTTTGAACGCTTCTGCTATTTACCCAGAAGTGCTCGTGAAGTTTGTGTACAAGCAGTGGCAAATAAACGTAAAGTAATGTGGTTTTAATTTAGTATACCTTTACAATAACTTCAGCTACTGCCCGTCACCCATGTGTCCAAAATTGGAATTAAATGATATTCTATTCCATTCTATAATCATCCCATGTTAATGTTAAACAAGAGGCCCATGAGCCACATTGCTCACCTGAGTCACCTTGGTACTACGGTTCCGTGGTTCAGCTATGGCGGTGATTTTTTAAAATCAATCTTTATTGTTATTGTTATCATTCCTATGAAAAATTTTAACCCTATATTGTGGTCACAACATAACTGAACATGAATTGACAGGCACATCATGAGGGATACATACCTCAACACCAATATGATTGCATGCAGCGAATTTCAAAAGACCGGTAGAGGTTTCATACAAATGATGTTTCTCAGGGCTTCAATAAACTAACCTGCCTGCTGGATTCATCATTTGGTCAGCCAAGTATCACATTTGGTCTGAATTTAGCTCACAAAGTTACTCAAGCATAGATTACTTTTTACAAGTAGATCTGAGCAGATTTCAGTGTCTTGTGCAGCTGTTTCCTATAGTTTTCAAAAGTGAGCATAGATCGATCAAAACTGATTATATCTCACTAAGGAATATCAAGAATAGAAAGATGTATCACGTACATCTCTCTCTCTCTCTCTCTCTCTCTCTCTCTCTCTCTCTCTCTCTCAAACTAAAATTGTAAGCATTATTTCAAGTATTTTTATATCCTCTTTATTAAAATCATTTAATAAAATCGATAGGTTAAATATCCACATTTTCTTTAAAGTGTCTGTACATGGATTCAACAGTTAAAAACATTATATTACATTTGGAAATAAATTAACTTAATAATGGTAGGTTTTAGACAATGTTTTTTAATTTTGTTTTATTATTATTATTATTATTATTAAAGAGGGTGTAATAGAAACACTTGAAATAATGCTTCAAATTTTAGTTTGAGAGAGGGAGAGAGAGCGATGTGTACAAACATGGGAAAACAATCTCTCTCTCTTGATAGAGAAAAAGGGGTAATACAGCTTTCTACTCTTGATATTCTTTACCTGCATGGAATAATCAACAGAACTGATCAGAGGTATCTTGAGTGAGATATAAGCAGTTTTGGTCTGATCTATGTTCACTTTTAAGTCTATTCATTTAAGTTTTTATTTTTCTATGTCCCCTAATACCATTCAAAGCAGGACAAATAAGAATATAATGCATCTCATTTCCAATATCAGAGCTGCAAATGATCTACAAGTATATCTAGCCACAGTTTCTATGGATAACCTATGATTTTAGTTCTAAACCCGGTTAATATCAGTGGTTGATCAATCCAGCAGGCAAGTGGTAACTCTCCCAGTCTTTTGTAATTCGCGTTAAATGATACGACTTGCTTTCTTGTGAAGTATATGGTTAGTTCAGGGTCAAAGGTCATGATATGAACTGAAGGGAATCTGTTTCCAAAATATGAAAGCTCTACCTTAAACAGTTAAGGAGATATTGAATATGTCAGATTCATATAAAGTAGGTCAAACTCCAAGTTCAAGGTCACAAGTTTAAACACAAATGGTATCACAAGTAGTCTATATACAAAACATGAAAGCCATACCCTAAATAATTTAGGATATTTTCAATAGGTTAAGTTTTCTTAAGAGTACGTCAAACTCCAAGGTCAAGGTCACAATGTCATTGATCATGGTATGAAGTGAAAGGTCTTGTCATAAGAAAATCTAAATGCAAACTAAGAAAGATCTGCCTTAGAGAGTTCAAGAGATACTGTCAGTTCTTTTAAGTATTCAAACTACAAGGTCAAGGTCATAAGATGAAACACCGTGGTGTCACATAAAAGGACTTGCCATAAAAATCTTTTTATAAACAAAATATGAAAACATTACCTTAAATGGTTCGAAAGTTAATAGGTAACGTTTTCTTAAAAGTAAATCAAATCCCAAGGTCAAGGCTTAAAAAGGGGGTTTTGTCAAAAGGAATGCATATATCGTATATAGGAGACCAATCACCCACTCTTCAAAAACTATAGAAAGGTTAAGGTTGTGAAATTTGGGCCAGACTCCAAGGTCATAATCACAAGGTCAAGGATCATGCACGAAACGTAAAGCCTTACTATATAAGGAAACTATGAACAAATTATGAACGCCCTGTCTTAGATAGTTCAGAAGATGTTGATCTTTAATGGAGGCCCACCTATAAAGTGAAGGTCAAGGTTAAAAACTTTGGTCTACCAAAGAAAATGTCTTGTCACAGGGAATGTGCATATGAAATATACGAGATCCATATCATTCACCATCAACAAGTTATGAACAGGGTTAATTAACAGTTAACGTTTTGGACTGAGAGACAGACAAGGAAAAAACCCAATATGCCTCCTGCAATAGTTGCAGGGGCATACAACAATGAATCTACACAACTTGGGAACATTTGCATATGATTTAGTGTGGCTCCGCTACTCTTGAAAAGAATTTGTTTAGATTTATTTCCTGCATATTTTCACTTAAACTTTCGATTTCTTACTGTGGCCCTACCCTAACCTCGGGCCCCCTGAATTGAACAAACTTGAAGTCAAACTTGAATTTTCACTACTTAGGAATGCTTCCATGTTACGGTAACATGATTAATCATGGTCCTTTATCTGTAGTGTATGTAAAATGCTGATCCCCAAATGTGACCTTACTCTGCCCCCAGGGACCATGATTTGAACAAACTTGAATCTACCCTATGTCAATAACCTTTTATTGATTGTATAGGGGTTCCTAATGGTAGTTGACACACAGTCTACACCATCCTCTTTCTCTCTCTTACTCTCGGTCATTGACTCAATGAAAATATTGAGGTGTCATAAATTGATAATATAAATTGTTTCATTAAGTTACAAATTTTAGAAATTAATGTGCAAAGCATTGTTTGATTTCTGATTGTGTGATTTATAATACGTGTATATAGAGGGGGAAAATTCAATTATATCAAAATTTCATTGCATGTTCAGGGGGCTTTTTGAAAATTTTGAATTACAAGAAAATAGAAGTTTTGGACAGATCCATGCATTCAAAACTCAGGTATACTGGCTTCCTCAAGATCTAAAGAAGCCGGTAAGTATTGCCAGCGATTTGTTGAAATTGGGAAAAATTTTGAGTGCTGCTTTACAGTATCATGAAAATGTCAAATTGATGTTTCATTTTTTACCTGTTTACTTTGTACGTTCACTCTCTTTTTCTCTCTGAATTGCCTACAATTATCATTGTGTTCAGTTATTACTCTGAGGAGCCAGTTGGCTCAAAGAAATAAAGAAATTGAAATTGAACATTGTCTGTTATGGTTATCAAAACACCTCTCTGGGGTTCCTCCAGACCACTGTCTCTGCATATTTCACTCCACCTGAGATCTATTGTTAAAAGTTTGATTGACAGGCGGCCTACCATTGATCAGGATGCAGGTAAAATTTGGGGGCGTTAATTTAAAATTGGGTCTTTAATTTCAATTTTCTTGCCCAATGGTTCTTGGGAATAAGATTTTTTTCTTTGCATATCACAGAAAACGTTGATCTCCTATCATGGCTTCAGCCTACGCCTGAGAACTTAATTCTTCTCTATGTCAGGAAGCTTTATGTAAATTTCAACTTTTCAGGCCCTATGGTTCTTGAAAATAAAATTGAGTTTTGAATGACCTCACCCTATTTTTGCCTTTTCTTGATTATCTCCATTTTGAAATGGACAGGGCCCTTTATTTCAACAATCTTGAATCCACTTCACCAAAGAACGATTTGTGCCAAGTTTGATTGAAATTGGTCCAGTGGTTCTGGAGAAGAAAATGGAGATGTGAACAGTTTACAAACAGACGGACAACCGGGTGCAGACAAGAGGTGGTAAGAAAAGCTCATTTTAGCGTTCAACACAGGTGAGCTAAAAAGCAAATGAAAATATCTCCTGAAGTCATTCCTGGCCCAACTGCTATAAAATCGACTACTGATTCTTCAGTAGGTTAACAGGTTACGTTGTAAGGGTACATATGCGTGCTCATTTGAGACTGAATGGTTATCTTGACAATTCGTCTACAGGTAGACAGACATGGTCATGTTTGTGCACATGCATAATATATAATGTACAAGTGCTGGTCATTGATTGATTCCCTGGCTACAGTGATGCTGAACTAAGCGGGTTTTAAAACAGTCGTTTAGTTCAATCAATATGCGTAACAAGTGCTTGTGCAATCATACTGGTTGCAGGGACGGATCCAGGAATTTTTTAAACGGGGATATAGGAGTAATACTCCTATTATATCTATGTACACAAATTTGCAGATTGTGTCAAAACCCTGTGCTCAAAATGCGTTTATTTTACCATTTTTAGTAAAGTTTCTACCCCCAAACCCCGCCACTGGGTTGCACGCACGCAATCGTTGTAAAGACCCCTCAATGGACCCTTGATATACGTTTTGTCTAAACAATAAGGTTTAATACATGTATTTAATAATTTGAAAGTATGCTGCATTTTATGAACTGCGATTCAAGATTAGCAGATGATAAATTATACACCAGGAATAGAGGGTTACTACGTCGGAGAACATGACTTGAAGGTTATAAAACTCTGACCGTATTCCTACTCAAACTCATACTCAAACTCATACTCAAACTCAGTCATGTTTGTTTTGAGTACCAAATTGAGCAAGCTTCGAAACGTACTCGAAAAATCTTGAGCATGTACTCCATTAGAGTGAGAATAATTTTATAAAAGTTTTAAAACCGTCACCTTTGAGTATGAGTACGATTTAGAGCACAGAGTTCGAGTATGAAAACATGCTCAAAAAAGTTTTTATAACTTCCAGGCCTGGTTATTTGTTTTACAGAGCATGAATTAATGTTTATGATAATCTAAACCTGTTATGGATTTTATTGCACATCGAAATGCTTTCCAGGGCCCTTGGTTGGTCAATAAAATATCCGATATCTTCGTTCGAAGATCATGGAAAGATGTCAGGGTGATGAGAGGAGCAGACATTTCATCAGACCACCATCTTCTGTTGGCGGCAGTAAGACTACGCCTCAAGAAGTTTAACAACACAACAAACATGAGGACAAGGTACAACGTGAGTGTCCTCAAAACAAAGGAAGTGAGGACAGCATTCCACTTCAACCTGTCCAACAGATTCCATCCGCTACAAGACCTGCTGGAAAGCAATGATACCAACATCGAGATCCAATGGCAGCACATCAAGGAAATGTGGCGAGACACGTGTGAAGAAGTCCTCGGCAGAAGAAAAGTTTTTTTTGGAAGAGATGGGTAGAACACTTTGGAGAGTTATTAAATAGACCAACACCAGATATGCCTCCAGACATACAACCAGCCAATACAGACCTCCCGATCGACTGCGACAAGCCAACGAAAACAGAGATCAGGAGAGCAATTACCACACTTAAGAATGGAAAAGCGGCAGGGCCTGATGAGATACCAGCAGAAGCCATCAAAGCTGATACAGCGATAGCTGTTAACGAAATCTTGCACAACCTCTTTAAGAAGATCTGGAAGGAAGAGAACATCCCGGAGGAATGGAAAGAAGGTAACCTTATTAAGCTGCCAAAGAAGGGAGATCTGAGGGACAGCAGTAACTACCAGGGAATTATGCTCCTGTCAGTGCCTGGCAAGGTCCTCAACAGGATCCTTCTCGAGAGGCTGGTCACGGAGCTTTGGGTCCACTGCCTCAGTGGACCCAAAGCTCCGTGACCAGCAGGCTGGTTTTAGACACAACAGATCATGTGCTGACCATATAGCCAGTCTGCGCATCATCATTGAACAATCGCTGGAGTGGAAGTCCCCCTCTCTATATCAACTTCATCGACTACGAGAAAGCATTCGACAGCGTGGACCGTGAGACACTGTGGAAGATACTGAGATACTATGGGGTACCCAAGAACCTCGTCCCCCTGACTCGTAACACCTACCAAGGGATGACATGCAGGGTTCCCCATACTGGCCAGATGTTCGAAAGTTTTGAGGTCAAGACAGGAGTTCGACAAAGATGTTTGCTGTCACCATTCCTCTTCCTCTTGGTTATTGACTGGATCATGAGGACCATCACATCAGGCAGGAACAATGGTATACAGTCGACAATCCTGATGCAACTCAACGATCTCGACTTTGCCGATGACCTGGCTCTCCTTTCGCACAACCAGAGTCAGATGCAGGACAAAACAACTCACCTTGCAACAACATCAGCAGGAACGGGACTCGAACTTGAGAAAACAGAATTGATGAAAATTAACACCACTGTCCAACTACCAGTCACAGTTGGTGGTGAGCCCATCAGAGAAGTTGAGTAATTCATCTACCTGGGGAGTGTGATGGAGAAACAGGGTGGCACAGACCGTGACATAAAGTCAAGAACCGGTGTTATAGAGCCAGACTTCCCCCCAGAGCCAGCCTTTCCCCCGCGGAAGTCTGGCTCTAGAGTGAGCCCCCCCCACCCCCCCCCCCCCCGAGATAGAGGAAATCAAAATTACGAAAATCTGAAGAGCTTGATTCCAAAAATGACCTAAATTATATCGTAAAGAGCTAGCCAATTTACCATTTCATGCAAGAAAATGCAATATCAAATACTATTATGCAAATATAACATAATGACACTACACCATGCATAAACATCATATGTTTGATCCAACCCTGGTTTATCCAGGGGTCCATGTTCGTCCAATATTCACTGATTTTTATTTTCTATAGGAGTTATGGGCTTGATTATTTTTAATTTTTAGCAATTTCATAATACAATATCACATCAATATCATACAATGCAATATCAAATAAATATCATGATACATTGTTCTCTCTCTCTCGGGCGCTCTCTCTCTCTCTCTCTCTCTCTCTCTCTCTCTCTCTCTGTTGGTGAGTTAAAATGACTTATTAATTCCAATGTGTTTTATTCACCGTTTTCTTCTCTTGAGTTTAATGAAAATCAGTTAATGCCCTGCTGAAAAAGGTCTTGGTATCTAAACAATCTCCATAAAGTGATAATAGTTCACCAGGAATAAAGGATAAATTGACCAAGATATACTTGTTGAATTACATAACTGCTTTTAAAAAAAATCACGACGATAGATTATTTACTTATCTGCTTGCTTTTGTGACATTATTCAAAACAGAAAAAAGACTGGGGGAAACTCAAAAGGTTTAACAAAATAATCCCACTCTCCCCTGAATGCATGCCTATTGATCAGTGAATTTCATGAATATTTAACTTGATGAATACGCCTTGTAAAATCTAACCGCTGAAATATCATATTCTCATTTTTCAGTTCGCAGGGAGGTCCAATGCATGATTTATGTGGGGACCCCCCCCCCCCCGCTAAATGTCCTTAATTTAGCACAGTTACCCCCCCCCCCCCTCTCGGCCTCCGCGCTCTCACCGAATGTAGGGGTTCGTTTATTTATTTTTTTTTTTTTTACAATATGGGGTTTGTAAATACAGTGCATTTATTTAAAGCAGCTGATTAAGACTGTCTGATTTCAGGCGTGTTTTGGCAAAGATTAAAAGGAGTTTTTTTTTAACGAGACTGAGGAATATAACAGTTGGTGAAAGTTATGGATGAAAACTATTTAGCGAAGTATGGGCAGTAAAATTAAGATATATTCCACCCCCCCCCCCCAAACTCCCACGCTTTCAAAAATAAATGTGATTTGAGAATTATAAAAAATTATAAAAAGCCATAGCTTTAGATGACCTCACCCCACCCCCAATAAGATTTTGATGTTTGGGCAAAACATTCTGGTTTGTTTGGGAAATTTATCTCTTTTTGTTTTGTTTTCTTTTTCTTGGTTTTTTGTTTTTGTATTTTGGGGGTTTTTTTTTTTTTTGGTTGCTTGTCAAGATGTTTAGAGAAGCCAACATTCCAGATGGAGGACGTTAAAACGATATTACGCTCCTGTATTTATTCATATTATATATACATTATATATCGGTTTGGAAATACTCATTTGATCCTATATCCATAGGTACTATGTAGATTAGAAATGAATAACCTTTTTTAAATAAGGCGAACTAGTCCTGACAAGAGTGACAATCAATCAGAAAGTCAATGTAACTTTCCCGCCAACTGCTGTTGATAATTTTCACGCATCAATGAAGATATTTTTGTCCAATCGATAGAGAGATTTCCCTTGTATCCCGGACGTGTGAAATGGCGGATTCGCTTAAAAGTGGCAAACAATTTCAAAACAATGCCTAACTTATCGTAATGTATTGTTATGAAGAAACAAATCGGACATTTCCTGTAAAAGGCAAGTCGTTTAAAAAGTTTAACTTGAGCTCAAAATAGAGATGATTGTTGTTGGAACTGGTGAGGTTTTATGGGAAATTGTTTTGTTTACAACTTGGACTGCACAATTTGAATTCATCTCTTGTCTAGCCGTCGCTGCTGCGTCATTTTCTCACTATGATAAAAGTACTTGCACGCAAAAAGGAGTCTATGTGCAAATACTTACAAATCAAAATTATAAAAGTACACAATTTTTAAAGTTCTATGGTAACAAATCCCTGGATGATGATCTTTAAGATTCTGCCTTGACGATTTAGACAGCCGGCTCCACAGTGATAGTGGAAGGGGAAAATGATTCCTAATAAACGTTGGTTCTCCAGGAAGGTGTTTTTGTTGTGGCTGCTTCTGTCTGGTAGATTGGAAGAGGCATCAAGATAATTACTAGGCCAGGTTATGAACCACATGGTAGATCAGGTTATAATGATGATAATGTAGTAGACAGTAATGAGTATAAGAGAGAACTTATCCTGCTTCGCTTGTGAGTTAGCTTTTCTAGTGATTTGGTAGAGTATTGCTCTTGATCACGCAAGTTGAGGAATGGTGAGT
Source organism: Ostrea edulis (assembly GCF_947568905.1). Lineage (NCBI taxonomy): Eukaryota > Metazoa > Mollusca > Bivalvia > Ostreida > Ostreidae > Ostrea > Ostrea edulis. The sequence continues at coordinate 74,803,658 of NC_079164.1, read as the reverse complement.
GTGATCAGCACTTGGTTGGGTGACAGCTACATGTTACAAATTGGTGGCACTGTAGTGGGTTTGGTGGGAGGCCTGGTTTAGGTAGAGTTCGGACATGGATTCGTCTTGGGACGACGATGATTGTTGTTGGGAACAGCAGATACTGTTGCTGAGCAGGTGCCAAACACTCAGAGAGGTCTCGTGCTAAGCTTCGAGACAAAGCTTTCCCGAGCGGGGGGAAGTGTAGCGGACAGTTTAAGAGAGAACTTATACTGTTTCACTAGTGAGATAGCTTTTCTAATGATGTGGTAGAGTATCTCTCTCTCTTGATCACGCAAGTTAAGCAATGACAAGCGTGATCAGCACTTGGTTGGGTGACTGCTACACGTTACAATAAGATAATAATATTTTATTTCAAGAAAGTGACCTGGCTAGTGCGCATACTATTCTCCCGCAGGGCCTTTCATTTGATACAATAACATACAAATGTGTTCACAAATATTCAATGTAAAACAGTCTCAAAAGCATCAACATTAAAAGCATTTATAAACAAAGCTCAGTCTTTAACTTTAAAATATAATTATGCATCAATAACAATCGCAAAATGTAATATTCTAAATTGCGATTTTAAAGACATGTATGTATAAAAATTATGTACAAGAAGAAAAAAGCATGCTTAAATAGTGGTACAACAATTGATAATGTATTTCTTTTCATTGTTTTTAAAGATATGTTAAGTGTTGTGATAGTTTGTTCCATAGGTTCAAAACCATGTATCATAAAGAGATCTTGCATAAATGTGTGTGGAACTCTGTTAATCGAAGATCATGATTTGATTTAGAATGCAGATGATAAGGAGCAGAGGATTGAAATTCAAATAACTCAAAAGATAATTGGTAGCCAATTTGCCAAAAATTTTAAATAATAAGATATATAATTTGTACGTAAATCAACTAGTTCATAAACTGTCAGCCAACCAAGTTTCTCAAATAATGGACCAAAATAAGTAGAAATACTTTACAGATTGAGTTATGTTATATTCTTGCAGACTTTATTGACAGATACATGTATTTTAATTTTTATTTCATGCATTCAGGGTTTTTTAGTCACAGATTTTTTCATCATAAACTTCTTTTGCAAAATAACATAAGGATACATTTGAATTCTAAGTTAGCAGCAATCAGTTGTGATGTGAAACTATGTCACACATTCACCAGATGTTTAATCAAATTATTTCTGGAATATCAAAAGAATGGCAGTGCTTAATAAATCAACTAGATTTACATCAAACAGCATATGAAAATTGGTTTTGCATTGAAGACAAAACACATAGAGACTTGCAGGATATGACTCCCTAACAATATGTCCTCAAGGTATGGGGAAAAAACCACGCGATTCTCCAGCTGCATTAATTGTAATGCAGAGGAAAATCAGGCGAGTGTTTGCATGTTACCGTTATGCAGAATCAGCTTCAGATGTTGGCCAAGCATAGTGCACCTGTCTGTTTTCTAAATATCAAGGGTGCAAATATTCCAAGATATGTCAAAATCATAACTTTTTGAAACCAAAATAGTTTGGACAATGGCATGCAATTCAATGACAGCTTACTTTATTAAACAGGTGACACTTTGTGGTAAGGTGGAGGTATGGAATTGGCCGAGGTGTGGCTAGTGAAATCAGTAGTAATTTGTCCTGGAAATGGAAAATGATTACAGATTTCTTATATTATGGTTTTCAGATGAGCATGAAATTTCAGTTTATTGCAGTATCATTTTTTTCCACTCATTGAAGGTGTTTTTTGACATGGAACAAAGAGATGTTCTCAACATTGAAAAAAATCACTGTGTTGGTGACAAACCCCACCTCTTAATTGTAAGGTTTGCTCTGGTCGGTGATAACTGTTGTTCATAAATTGAATTATGTGAGCTTTTTGTGTTTAGAAACACACATTGATTTAAGTATGCTTGATCTAAACAGTACAGGGGTCCCTGTTTGACAGCTGATTTTTTTTTTTTTTTTAGCTCTTTTCATTTAGCTGCCACTTTTTCCTGTGATGAAAATCCATATAACCAGCCAGGTTATACAATTGTCATGAACAATGCTTCACTGCATTGTTTTGACACAGAATGTCTGTTGTGGCATGTGCACATATTGTCAGGAGATTGGTCTAAAGCACGCCTATAACAACACTGAAAAAAATCATATTCTGAAATGATAACATTCTGGTAGTCATATTTGAATTTTTATAGGTTGTGTCTATACCATGCATGGGTTTTCCACAGACATTGGTTGCATCAAAGAAAACATGATCATGAAAAACAAATACAACATTTTGTATTATGAATTTCAGAGATTAGAACAGAAATATATAAGTATCTGAAGAAATATGTGGCCATCTTTTTGTGTACATGAAACATACTAAATTTTCATAGAAAAATTTACCCTAATACCAATTTTTCATATCAACTGTGTAAATGTACAATGTACTTGAAACTGAAGTCTTTATGTTTTTATTTTATGATTCTCTCCCCTTTCATACCTTCTTTTAATGTCAGAACATAGTTATATAACTACATGTATTACATTTACAGAGAGCAGTCAGCAAACATCTTAAAACAACTTAACATAGAGATTTTGGCTTGTCTATTTTATTTCTTAACATAGATACTTTGGCTTGTCTATTTTGTTGCATGTGAAATTGTCAAACATGTACTGGTACATGTATATTTGTGTGTGTGTGTGTACACACACACAATATTATCAATTTTTGTTTCCTTGTAGATGTCTGGAATGGATTTGCGGGAATCCTTAGATTTTAAGGAAGACTCAACAATTGCTCAATATGGACTGAGGGAAAGCATAGAAAATGCATCTTTTTTTAAAAGCAGAGAACCACTTGCTGCTTCAACAGTTTCAAGGTATGTGGAATCTGTAACATAAAATGCAAAAACAAAATAAAAATTAACCACCACCCCCCAAAAAGAACCCATCTGGATATTTGTGTGAATATATGCTTCATCTTTTTGTTGTGAATAAATGCTAGGAAAAAAGACACCCCCCCCCTGTCACTTTCATTTGGTATGGAAAAAATATCTCCCTCCCTCAAAGTTTTAGAAAAGTGGTCTGACAACCAAAAAATTTATTTTCTGTGTCCTTAAAACCTGATGATTTATAAAGTTTTTTTTGGTATGGGTTCATTTGTCCACTCTGTTTTCCTTCTGACTCGGTCAGTTTGTCTAAAAACATGCTCACTTATTCGTCCTTCAAAAGCTCTTATAATCAGGGTTTTAAGAAGTTGAAAAATTATATAATTTGAATTGTTAATTTTGTAAGTTAGACTGAGTTAGAGTTTGTGGCCATTTGTGTTATTAATATTGCCCAGTCTTTAGTATTGTTTTGACAGTCATATTCATAGTTTGGAAGTATTAGCCCTGTTAGAAATTGTGTTGACATTCAAAGTGCATTCTAAGGAGTTGACATATAGTTAGTCTCTGAAAATAAATTGATCGGCTTGAGATATGCAGCCCTTTGTAGTAGTAATTCAACATATCCGTGAATTGTCATATCTACATAAATTTAGTTATGACGAACAAAAAAATCCACATGAGCATATTGAAAAATAAAACCAAAGGAAAAAACAAGAATAAACATACACCTGTACAAACAGTTTCTTTGATGTGTGTATATATATGTATGTATCTATTTTATGCATATCTATCTAATTAACAACAATCAAAAAGATTAAATTTTCCCCCAATACGCAAGTTCCGAGTTACACAAAAATTATTTCCCTTTGTCGAACTCTTTCGCATTTTATAACGTATGGTGGGTACACAATGTATACATTATATCGTAGACTGGCATTGTACATAACGATTACGTACGATTAATGTAATAAAAGCGTAACTTTTGTTTATATCAATCACTGGTATGTATATTCTGGTCATATCAAGCATAATCTGTTTGAATAAGATCATCAAATTGGCTATTAAATCATTATTCGTTTTCTCTTCTACATGAGTGACGCTTTTATCAAAGAAAGATGGCAATTAACAGTATTTGTTTGAGCCATTATGTTATCCAATACTCATAAACTCACTAAAGTTGCCTTTCCCCTGAGATAGGATGGTCTCAGAAACTCTGAATATCATCTTTTAAGAAATAATACAACAATAGTAATTAGCAAATGTACCCACTGTCATCATATTTTACGTCATAATTTATGGAAGAGTTCGACAAAGGGAAATAACTCTTGGGGAACTCGGAACTTCCGTATTGTGTTCATTTTCTTATAAACACATGATAAAAGATATCTTCGTTATCATTAGAAATGATGAAGAGTATGTGTTTCTATTAGAGTAAAACTTCAAAGTAACACAAAAATATATCTATACACAAAGAAAATTAGTGCAAGTGCACCCTAAGTAAAAAAGATTGCAATTCAGAGTGATCAGACCCCAAGTGAACTGGTGATAGGGCAAACAAACCCCGATTTGTACTTTTAACATCTGTATCGTTGAAGGCCACATAGACCAAACAATTTAAACAGACAAGACCAAGGAAGATTGCAAGAGAATGGATCATTTTTGGAAGATTTCAGTACTCCAAGGAGAGGCCAAGATGTTGAATATGATAGGTATTATTACAGAAATGTATTACTCTGCATGGTTTATTGTTTTTATATTTATGAAATTGCTGCTGGCTGTTTTACTCAATAGACTATGAATGAGTTTGATTTTGTTACTTTTTATGTAGATTTGGTGTGGAGTCATCTATGGGAATAAGTAGGGGTCCAAGTCGAGACTCCTCATTGGGCCTTATCCCGGTGGAAGCAATGAGTGGTATGACAATCAAAAACACAACTAGGCATTTCGTAGATTTAGTGTTATAATTCTTCAAAAATACACTACCCACCATAAATAAGTATACACAAAGGCTTTTTACTCATTTTGGCATGAAATATATTCATTATAATGAGCTGAATTCACTATGTGTAACTTTCAATTTATCTCAGTAAAATAATCAGTTAAGGGTACATATTCAATATATGTGAAACAATAATAGACATTCAGTATTTTTGGCATAGTCTGTTAAATTGTGATATTGATTTATTTAAAGTAAAAAATCAAAGGATCTTATAACAGTACATTTCATATACACAATAATGTATTAGTAATTAGTTTGAAATGGTTTCAAATTAAGGTTTACATAATGTCTCATTTTAGAGAGTGTTATTAACAGGAGTAGTGGCAAATAATGTTCAGTTGACTTTCTAGTCCTTCCATCTGTTTTAGATTTGTCTGCCAGTGTTCTGCAGGTTTCGGAGGAAAAGTTCTTCAATTCAGAAGCTGCCACTGTGAAAAAAAGGCCATCATCTCCAAAAACTAGAGATCAACTTGTAATATTTGTTATACATTTCAGGAATTATGATATAAAAATGCTTCCCAGTAAATCACTTTCCTTTGTATATATAAATGACAGTTTGTTGTGTGCAAAGTGTTTTGGAGGGGGGGGGGGGGTAGAATGGAACTCTTGTTTGATTGTTTCTTTTAATGCACTTTACTATTATATAACTTTCCAGGGAGACTTCAAACAGGCTTTGTTTCCCACCGTATCAGCTGGACAGATGCCAGGAATCCTGTCAGAGGAGGAAGGGGATGTCACAATCCCGGACATCCAGTTCCAGGAAGGCGAGCTGGAGCAGCTGGATGAGGAGTTTGACCTGGAGATGACAGCCAATGAAAGCGCTTTGGAATATGCAGGGAAACCTAATCCGGATGACTCGGAAATAAAGGTTCACACCATGAGTGATTACACAACAGGTTTGTCGTGTTCAGGCTGGTTAGATTAAACAATGAAAGAAGATTCTAGTCGAAAAACATTAAGTTAGAATGGAGTTACATACAGTATATTTGTCATTAAACTAGATACATTGTGTTTATTATTGGTTCTGCCAGCTCACATCCATTTTATATGAAATTACTAGAAACTTTTATCATGATTGCATATTTCAATATGCAATGTACATGTACATTGAAACATACAGATTATGATATGTATACACATCAGGTACTTGATACGTTTTATTGCTTTGATATACAGGTGATGACATTTGGAACTCTGTGTATTTAAAGTCTGGATCCACGTTTTCTCAGTTTGTCACAGCAGAAGAGGCAGACTCATCCAATGCACAGGAGACTTCTAACGTACAGGACACCACAAGGAATTCAGAGAGGAGATATCCCAGTCTGAGCAAAGTCACATTATTTGATGGTAGGTGAAGCCATGGAAAAGTTAACCACATTATATCTGGAAATTTATGCATCAAATTATTTTTGTGGACTTAATCAAACTGCTTTTAATACATTTTTGCATTCAAATTATTGCAGATTTATTTTGGTGTTGAAAATTAGAATCACTCATTTATGAATTAATCTTTACTCTATGAATTTCATGCAAACAATGCGATGAATGTAAACATTAAGGACGAGGATGCACGTTGATACACAAATTCTCAAATAATGGGATCTGATTGTAATTGATCACAGGCATGTTATCTGTTGTAAAATTCTATTATTAATTTCAAAATGATGTGGTTAAATTTTGACTTCATCCATTTGTGTCGGTTGCTCATGGCTCTTAGTTGACCACTGATTGGTATATAGATTATTGAGCTGTTAATAATGAGAAGGAAGAGACTAGTTTTATGATTTAACTATGATGAAAAGATTATTACAGATTGATATTGGAAATCATAGGGAACACAATATGATTAAACTGATTGTTTGCTTGTACTTTGTAGACTTGGGAAGCTGTGAGGATGTCAGTCAGCCTTTATCAGCGAGAACACGAGCCCAGTATCCCAATCTAGCAGCAGTAGGAATGGATAGTGAGGCAAGTTACAAGTCTTTGTTTGAGAAAGAGGATTCCTGATTCAGGATATTTATCATTAATGTATCTACAAAGAGACTTAATTTGGCACGGTCATCAGAGAAGGTCAAACAATACTGTTATTCTGATTTTGTGTTCTTTGTTATCTATTGTAGTTGTTTGATCAGTCTGTGGAAGTACATAAAAGCATTTCAAAGCGAGGCTCTGGTGCAGGTCAAAGTGCAGACCTTGAAGTCAACACTTCAAAAAGAGGTTGGTATTTTGAGCCCCCCTCATCTCACTTAGTCGTAGTTTTAAGTAAGCGTTCAGGATCTATTTTCTTTCTATTTGACTAAGCTGTCAATACTCTACATCTTAGGAAATGCTGAAGTTGTGATAAAAGAGATTTAAGTTCAGATGAAAGGTTATGCCCTCTTCTGAGGGGAGGTAATAAAGAAAGTAAGAAAGTAATGTAATGAATCCAGGACTGGAATGAGGTTATGGTGTGGGTGTAATTTGTGAACAGTTAAAGTTCTATCTGTTTTGGTGAAGTTGCAACCTATATCACAATGTAAAACATCATGGAACATGCATCATATTGAGTTGCAACTTCTGTTGAAGATCAAAATCAAGGCAAATGACACAATTTCATTGAGCTTTTAGTGTGAAAAAACATCTCTTTTTTTTTGGAAAATGAGGAATATATAGTTTGTCAAATTAAAAGCCAATTTGGGTTTGTTATGTCACTGTAATTGGAGATTCGGGTGCATGTATAGTATTTGGACTGTTTGTTTGAAAAAACTGTAGCCTTGGCCATAACTTTGATTGCTGAGTGCTATTAGTGATAGGGCTTTCATATTTCACATGTGTATTCCTTGTGACAAGAACTTTGTTTTGGTATCAAAATTGTTGACCTCATGACCTTCATCTTGGAGTTTGACCAACTTTTGAAAAAAAACCTTTAACATTGGCCATAACTTTTGAAAGTTGGAGCTTTCATATTTCACATGAGTATTCCTTGTGACAAGACCTTTCGTATGGTACCAGAATGACTTTGCTACCATATGTTGGCATCAGTGTTTCACAAATACATCTTGTTTTGTAAAGTATGTTCATATAATGACTATGAAGTGGCTACAATAGGATGTCCCATGTTTATGAAATACGCCGGTTTCGAGATACATCCAAGTTATTTCCCTTTGGAGAACTCTCGTACATAGTAAGGCGCGAAAGAATTTGTTAACACGCGGGAGTGGGACAGATATTCATCACAGCGTAAGTGAATGTACTCAGCAAGTTTCTCATACGCTGTTTGATGACCCAAATTCGACTGATACACAAACTGAGTAAGTGATAAGTATTTAGGGAGTAATTAGATACATGTACTGTACATATAATTATTATCCTATCACGTTATCTCGCTGGTCATAAGTACCATATATCTAAAATATTTCTTGCAAATATGACATTGTTTGTATGTTTCCACTTCGGTAAAACATTTCTTTCGATAGTATATTTTGTATTTCCCATATTTACATATTTAAAGAGAAGCCGCATTTAATACATTTTCTCGTCTTCCTCGTTGGTTGTATATCCACTCTGTCCCACTTAGGCATTCAAAGTTCCACTAAATGCACCTCCTATACAGAAGAGTTCGTATCTCGAAACTGGCGTATTGAGTTGTCTGTGAAGGCATGGATACTGTTAGTGAGAGCTATAGTGCCTCGGCTTCTTTCAGGTCTTATTTGTATCAACACAGCATTGTACAGTGTGGTTTGTCATCAATTCATATTGTATAAAGTTTATTTTGTATCGCGACAGAAGTTGAAGCAATAAATGGAAGCAATGATGACATGTCTATGAGGTATTCTGCTGAGGGTGACGTTAACTCGCTAGACAGGATAGCTGCCAAAAGGTCACCACAGAATGACAGTGATTCAGATGAGTAAGTACCTAGCAACAAAGTATCATTGTTGACATTAGTGCTAGTTTTATTGAATTTGTTACGTTTAAGATGTACATTGCATAAATTACAGGGAAGATACTACTCCCGTGCAGTCACAAAGTTCCCCAGCTAAGGAATTCCTTAACATCTTCAAGGAAAGTTTTAAATCTCCAACCCTGAAAAGTGGAAACTTAGGAGTAGAACCTGAGGTAATTCTTCTGTTGAATTTAGTATCTTGAGATGTCATGGTTTTTAGCTCACTAAAGCACCAAAGGTGAAAATCTTTTTTTTTTTACTGTGTATCTGATGCTCTGCCTGTTTACACATGTGTGGATACATACATGCATTATTTGAGGTGTTACTAATGAAGCGCTTGTACATGGGATTGCAGGAACAAAGGGTAAAACCAATGGGGGATGATCTATTGACAGAAAAGGGCCCGAACAGATATCAAGATCCACAGGTACAATTAAAATCTCTTCAGCACTTTAGCATATTTATACTGCCAAGATTAAAAATGGAGACATATTGTGTTTGGCTTCTCAGTTTTATCATTCTTTTCTTTCTGTCCTCAACTTCAGTCTTGGTCACAACTTCTGATGCATACTGTACAAGGTAGAAACCCTGTATTGGGTAAATGGAAAGGCCAAGACCAAATTATGTTCCAACTTAGAGTGAAGGTTATATGTCATGGTCAAAGTGGAGTACTGCCATATTAGTACATGGCATAGTATTTTCAAACACTATTTGAGATCTTTGTCACCTACATAGAAGACCAAACACAGTGATTTCTTATACAGTACATGTCTTATAATGGGTTGGCTTCAACCATCTGTGTGCCCATCTGTTTGATGTCACATCGTGTGGAAGAAATGTCTTCTTTATGCCATCTCTCAGTCATAATTGTTTTGTAAGCAAAATACATCACAGTTTCCATTTTGTTCTTTGAGCAATTATTTATGGAATTGTGTATCTAATTAGGGAGGAAGTTGTGAAAATGATATGCCCTCGCAGTTGAACTCCATCTACTTTAAGCCGTCCTACTCGGATGCCTCCTTGATCCCCTCGGGACAGAGGTTGGACACCACCGATGACATATTTGGAGAAACAGTTAACCCAGAGACCTTGGAAGCATTTGTATCCCCCGGCGACAGACTGGAGGCTTCAGGCTGCAATATCAATGATGTGCAGGTAGGAAAGTCTTTGTATGAAATTCAGCAGGACCGTTATTATTAAATCATAGCCTGTATTTAATGTAGTCTTCTTTGCTCAATGATGAACATCAAACTGGAGAATGCCTTTTTAAAGGGTTAGACAAATGTACACTGCAGTTGAAGTATTGAAGTAAATGTGTTAGTTTCTAATAGATTTGTTCAAAAGGTAAAGCACTGGGACTGTTGATGACAAGGATTTGAAAGAGATTTTTACTTTTTGTAGTTATAAGTATATTAAAATAATATTGTTGGATTAGAAAAAATGTTGAAAACAAAAGAAGGTTTAAAGTTAATGTTTAAGAAACATTCAAACTATAAGTGCATATTCATTTTGTATTTTATTTCTGTTCTAATTATACATTTATCTCTCTCTATGTACTTAAATTCTGGAATGTTTAGAGGATTGACATTTACATTTGTCATTACAAAATATGTAATTTTTAAATCAAAATCAGGGGTGCATTTTACAAAAGAACTTAAAGGTCATAGGAGACGATTTTCAAAAAAAAATTTGTTTTGCACGAAAATGTGTTCTTCTTTAATTGCTTAACATATATAAAGAAGTCATTAAGAAAAAATCGTAAGGTAACAGGCGCTACAGACCGTCAAATGTTGCCGTGGTGTGAAGTATCAAAATAGTAAGATGACTTATCTCCCTTGCTTGATGACGTCAAAAGAGACCAGCCTGACGCAAATGTGTATTTGTTTATACTAACAACTGCGGGTTTTAACCGTCAAAATGTTCAATGTGCTTACATTCAACTGTAATGTAGCAAGTCAGGTATTTCTATATACTTTTGTCTAAATGATCTAACGTTCAGAAAGACTTGGGTGTGAAATCTACACCGAGAACACAGAACTCGAAGTTGTTTGACAATCATTTTACGCGATTACGGGGGTTGATGAGGATCAGTTTCGTTATTGTATTCACTCTACTTTGGCAAAGACTAATGGGTTTATGAAATTAAATCTTCGACCAGATGCAGTTCTAACTATTTTCGACTAGGCTACAAACCAACGGCAAGCACTGCGAAGACAAGAAAATCCTGCAAAACATTGACTGTACTGTAGGCCTATATAATGACGGTAGACTACATGTACACTGTAATACAGATATTCATAATTTAGTATAAACATGATCTGATTTGTTTAGAAATGAAATTTGACTATGAAATAGTTATATGAAGCTTTTCTGATCAGAATTTCTCTCTCTGAATACATAAGTAAATAAATTGAAGGTGAATAGGTCTAACTTTATATGTTGAAAGTTGCATTATCAGACACCCCCCCCCCCCCTTTTCTGTTTGAAAAAGAATGTTCAAAGCAAATGGTGGAGCATATTGAAATTACAAGTTTTTATATCAGGTGAAATAAACCAATTTTTATGGTCATGCAAGAGTTGGGGGATGATTTTTTTTCTTTAAATGAAGCACTAATTTGCACGTTGGTTTCCTTATTAGGGTAAAAATTTTAAACAAAAAATAACGTTAAAGGCCGAGGATTTTGAACAACCGGTCGGTTGAAGGAATCAACATGTAAAAATTAAAGCTCGATAAATTTATTTTGTATAAATGAGAACGTGAGCCATTGATAAATTAGGCAGATTATTTTTTTTTCTACGTTTTCTTGTATCCATTTGACTGCCTTCGTCGGATATCCTGTGTCCGACGATGTATGACAGCCAAGCATACAGTTTCCGACGGGAGTTCCTGCATACTGTGCAGATTTTCTGGCTATGTACAACTTATGAACCGATCATCGTCCCACACTCCACGGTGACTCAACATATTCCAAAATTGTTTAGAAAGTTTTATTGTTTGAATTAGTTTTTCTGGACTGCACACCAGAAATTCTTTGGCTACCTAAAGTTGTCTGTGTGACTCGTCCATAACGCATGGCCTACAAAAACAATCAGGACATTCAGATTTTTTGACAGTTCCTTCAATAACTGGTCCAGACGAAGAATTCATTCTTCCTCTGGCTTCCAGTTCCAACCATTATACGCAAGAAAGAGCCCTTATAGCGGCTAATGTGATGGTAAATTATTCTTCATATAGGCCCTAATGTCGCAAATTTTATTGTAAAAGAATGTTGAAGCCATTTATATTTATTAGATTCACCTGTTAAACTAAATAGCTGTACATGATACTTGTATAAAACTCCTATGAAAATAAATTTAAAAAACGGCGCTCAGGATGTGTGTAAAGGAAATTTCGATCTGGCTATAAAATATATCCGAGTCAGGGTGGAACTTGGGCACATAAAACCAAAGGGGGATGAGAGGGTGCCCACATTTTTTGTCAGTCAACCTTCACACCCACCCCCCCCCCCCCCCCCCCCCTTGGAAAAAAAAGATGATGCGTCGCTGTGTCTGCATGGGGTTAGAAAGCGCAAGAATAACTATCTATATTTCTCTATTTGTCATCAGAGAATGTACTCTGAAATTATCATACATTTATCATTAACCAGTCAGTATTGTTTCAACCGATTCGAAATAAATAGGATCTTGATTGATCTTCTTGTTCGTCCTCCGATGAAAAATCGTAGATGTGGCTGGCATTTGCATTAATTATGAGTTCAAAGTGATATTCTTGTATAACAAACTATGGTTCCCCATTCAAAAACTCCTCCAGTTACGAATAAATCGTCTATGGATGTGCCTTTGTTTTGATTCGCAAATCTGAGTGTGGTCTCTTATGACGTCACAAATTTAGGAAATCAGGAACGATAATCGGGTAACAATTTTCTATTCTGACTACCTTTGCACTTCAATTTCTTCGAGTTAATATTGTTTTTAATCTTAAAAAGGTATTTTTATGAGGAGTCTATGAAACAAAGTTGATAATTATGGAGAGAAAACGTATTGTTAAAAACCGTCTCCTATGACCTTTAAGACTTACGATCAACTTTACATATTGGAATTCCCCCGCTTATTGTAATATAATTCACTCCAATGTAAAATAGTGAAGAAATGATGTTGAAAATTAAGTTTCAGAAACATTTTAATTCCTTCATTCAAGCTAATAACTGTGTAATATAATTTAAGACTTGCGACTTTGTCGTAAGTTCTTTTGTAAAACGGGCCCCAGATGGACAAAATTTCCAAATTGATTAGGACAAAATTATGTTGAATTTTATATTGATTTGGAGGATCTGTTAAATTATTAGATTTTTCTTGCATTAAGTATTAGCTATCTGGGTAACTGATTAAATATATATGTGTGTAATTGATTTTTTGCAGACAATAGATAACCCATTTGGAGATCTTGAGTCGTCGTTTGGATCTTTTGGTCTCAGTAAGGAATCTCCTGCATCAGAGCAGCAGGGCAATACTAACCAGTGGATGCAGCTCAATACGAGTCCACTGAGCACAAGAACTTGGAATAGCTCTCAGTCTCAGGCAAGCCAGAGACTCAGTTCTCAGTCAGGAGTAAGTCTGCGCATTAGTCAGGAGTCCATTCCATGTCTACACCAGGAAACACAACTACTTAGAGACATGGAGGGGGTATGTGTATAATTTGTCTATATTTTCACAAATTACAGGGGTAGAACAGTTTTAATCAATGATGTGATGCACCGATTCTTGGAATGCTACAGAATGTTTGTAAATGCTTACTCATGTATCTGCTCTGTCACTATTTCTCTCATATCTACACCATGTAACATACAGATATCCTATGATAGATATTTCTGTCTTTCACATCATATGACGTAGTTATTCAATACACAAAACGCTGATTATTGCTTTATTTTGTGTGCTTGATATATAAAAAACCCACACATTTTGTACACAACAATCATGGCCATTTAACATTGCCATCCAGAGTGAATACTCCAAACAGCCCAGGAGATCGCCAGAGCCTGATGATTGTGTGTTTACTGAGCCGCGACTGAGTCAGTACTATGGAGGAGACATGAACACTGTCAGGAGAAGCTTCCCAGAAGTCTTTTTATCACAACCCATTAAAGCTCTGCATTCACCTAGACTTTCCAAAAGTCAAGGTAAGAGCAAGACTGAAACCAAAAGTAAGAGCAAGACAGAAACCAAAAGTAAGTAAGACTGAAACCAAAAGTAAGAGCAAGACTGAAACCAAAAGTAAGCAAGACTGAAACCAAAAGTAAGAGCAAGACTGAAACCAAAGTAAGAGCAAGACTGAAACCAAAAGTAAGCAAGACTGAAACCAAAAGTCAAGAGCATGATTGAAACCAAAAGTCAAGAGCATGACTGAAACCAAAAGTAAGCAAGACTGAAACCAAAAGTAAGAGCAAGACTGAAACCAAAAGTAAGAGCAAGACTGAACCAAAAGTAAGAGCAAGACTGAAACCGAAAGTCAAGGTAAGACCAAGACTTACATTAAAGAGGGAATAAAGAGCTGCTAAAGAAGGCTTGTGAGTGTTTAGAGTGATGTACAGTATGTAATACCTGAAATCTTTCATAAGTTTTCTCTATTTTCACCGTTGGTCAAATAATTTTGTCATAACATTTATGTAAAATGGGCATAAGGACCCCCCTCACCCTCAAGTAAAACACCAAAAAAAAAAAGAAACCCCCACATACATTTAAAATTGTGTGAAAATGGACTTTGACCAAAACAAAAGGAGCAAAATTTTAAAGCTATATACAGTATATATGTAAAGTCTGAATGACACATAATATGAAGGAAATTGAGTATTGATTTCATAACAAATGTTCATGTAATGTTATGTAGAATATGACAAAAGTTTGAAGATGATTCTTTTTCATGACAGATCCACCTTTGGTATATAAGGATGCTGATGGGGAGGTGGTGACAGACTTAGCATTCCAGACTGATTTCACAGATATGGTACCCAACCAACATGCCAGACTGCAGGAACAGTTTGCCAAGGGGAGTCTGGATTTTGATGTTACCATGGCTGATAGTGAATTCAAGTCTGCAGGTACTTCGATGTTTAAAATTTACTGGCACTATTTCCTTTTTAAAAGTGGATATTATCTGGCTGTATATTACAAGAATCTAACAATTGTGAGATATATCTGTGTAAACAGAAGAATCATGAAAGAGTTCATTTAATTGAAATATTCTTCACATACATGTGCAAATGTACATGTAAGTTTACCTCGTACAGTATGTACAAGATTAATAGCCATGTTTATATGTCTGGTACATACTTTTAATGTTTTAATGGCAGAGATAAACGTATTAAGTACATGTACAAATGCTATTGTAGACGTAGCTAAAGCAATGCTGGATGAAGATGAAGAACAGTTTGAGAAAGAGAATGTTTTCAGAGAGGTACAAGATATAATTGTATTTTATACATTAATCATGTTTGAAAATAAACCATTTTTATTGTGATTGACCTGGGGAATTAATTTCAAACTTTTCCCTCAGGATGCCAAGATAGTGACCCCAGTGGGTTCTCCGGATTCCTGGGGGTATTCCAGCAAAATGTCCATATCTTGTCCATCATTCCTGAAATCTGAAAGCAATGGAGATGACCTTAGGATTTCAATTGGAACTTTCATGAAAAGTCGATCAGGTGCCTTGGGGTCCTTAGGAGGAGATGGTTCACAGGAAAGAGTAAGTAACTTTTAAAACTTGGAAAGTAAATATAAATGTTAACCAGAAGTTAGTGTTCATTTGATTCACAGTGATTTCCATGTTACCAAACTAAATCAAGAGCCATCAGATAGATTTCAAGCATACATTACTTTGGAAATTAATCATTTCATTTCCTTGCAGCCTGAATTTGGTATGAAAATCAAAACTCCACCACAAAACAGAAAACCTATGGCTTTGATTGAAACTGAAAGAGAATATGAAAGTGAAAGTAGTCCTCATGCCTCCAAGTGTAGAACAGCGGGAGTTGGAAACGAGGATGGTTTGTATTAAAATGATTGGATCAGAATATTTGTACAATCAATTTATTGGTAGAAATGTTAGATATAAGTGACTATTTCTCTGTGGATGTTCTTTAAATTCATTCAATCCTTTCCAATTTTATAGCCCCTGAAATCGAAAATTGGGGGCATATTGATTTTGTCCTGTCTGTCTTTCTGTGCAAAACATTAACCTTGTTTACAACTTTTAAATGGTGAGGCATAGGGCTCTCATATTTTATATGTGCATATTTTGTATAAGACCTTTCTATTGGTACTACAATTGATGACCTTATAACCTTGACAGAAAAGTTAAAGTAGGCAATATCTCCTGAACCATTTAAGCTTTCACATTTTGTTAATAGATTCCTTATTACAAGACCTTTCATATGCTACCATGATATTTGATCTAGTGATCTTTACCTTGAAGTTTGGCCCAAATTTTCAAAATTATAAACATTGCTCATAACATTTGAATGGTGAGGGATACAGCTCTTGGAAAAGACCTTTCTATTGGTACCACATTTTTAGCTCACCTGAGCTGAAAGCTCAAGTGAGCTTTTCTGATCACCCGTATTCCGGCGTCCGTCCGTCTGTAAACTTTTCACATTTTCAACTTCTTCTCAACAGCCACTGGGCCAATTTCAACCAAAGTTGGCACAAAACATCCTTAGGTAAAGGGAATTCTAAATTGTTAAAATAAAGGGCCAGGCCACCTTCCAAGGGGAGATAATCAAGAAAAGGTAAAAATAGGGTAGGGTCTTTAAAAAATCTTCTTCTCAAGAACCACTGGGCCAGAAAAGATGAAATTTATAGATAAGCTTTATTAGGTAGTGCAGATTCTAAATTGTTAAAATCATGGCCCCCAGGGGTCGGATGGGGCCACAATAGGGGATCAAAGTTTTACATACAAATATATAGGGAAAATCTTTAAAAATCTTCTTCTCAAGGACCACTGAGCCAGAAGAGCTGAGATTTATTTGAAAGCTTCCTTATATAATGCAGATTCAGGTTTGTTAAAATCATGCCCCCCGGGGGTCGGATGGGGCCACAATAGGGGATCAAAGTTTTACATACAAATATATAGGAAAAATCTTTAAAAATCTTCTTCCCAAGAAGCACTGAGCCAGAAAAGCTGAGATTTATATGAAAGCTTCCTGATATAGTACAGATTCTAAATTGTTAAAATCATGGCCCCCGGGGGTCGGATGGGGCCTCAAGGGGGGCATCAAAGTTTTACATACAAATTTATAGGAAAAATCTTTTAAAATCTTCTTCTCAAGAACCACTGAGCCAGAAAAGCTGAGATTTATATGAAAGCTTCCTGATATAGTGCAGATTATAAATTGTTAAGATCATGGCCCCCGGGGGTCGGATGGGGCCACAATAGGGGGTCAAAGTTTTACATACAAATATATAGGAAAAATCTTTAAAAATCTTCTTCCCAGAACCACTGAGCCAGAAAAGCTGAGATTTATATGAAAGCTTTCTGAAATAGTGCAGATTCAGGTTTGTTAAAATCATGCCCCCCTGGGGTCGGATGGGGCCACAATAGGGGATCAAAGTTTTACATACAAATATATAGGGAAAATCTTTAAAAATCTTCTTCTCAAGAACCATTGGGCCAAAGAAGTTCACATTTACATGAAAGCTTTCTGACATAGTGTAGATTCTAGTTTGCAAAAACCATGGCCTCCAGGGGTAGGTTTGGGGCCATAATTTTTACATGCAAATAGATATGGAAAATCTTCTGATCTGGACCAAGGTGACTCAGGTGAGCGATGTGGCCCATGGGCCTCTTGTTTAATTATGGAGTTTGACCTAATTTTGAGAAAAGTGAACACAGGCATATCTCAGATGTAAATGATCACTCTTGGGAGCATTTGTGTTGATTAAACACATCTTGTTTTTTAAGAGGACAGAACCCTCTTGGATGATGCAGTGACCCTGGCTGACCTAGAGGAGTCACCTGCTTACAGAGAAAGCAGGGACTCCCATCCCCACCCCCCTGGGAGCAAGAGGGACTCCCAGCCCCAACCCCCTGGGAGCAAGCCTCCAGTCGTCCATTTATCAGCTGAGCTCTCCAAGTTACAAGAGTCTCTAAGGGATTCTGATGGTAAGAGAAATTTGATGGCTATATAACATTATGATGTCCAGAAAGTATTCATATTTGACTTGTGTATATAATATGTAAATTTTTTGTCAATATCTATACTTACCTGCATCGAACATATAGCAATATTTCACTGACACTTACTACTATGCCTGAATAACTTATAAGATTATCTTCTCCAAACCCACCATTCAATCTCCTGCCATATCTGGGCACTTCAGTTTATGTTCAGGCAACCGATTTGCTTTCCTTGCAGAGTTTCTCTTGTGGAAAATTTTTGGCTTTTACCTACTATTGCACTTTTTGTTTGTTTATTGGGGTGATTTTTTTTAGAGTGCTTTTATTACAAATTGATGGTATTTATTGACCTCATTTTTACATGCCTGTATAAGGCGGGATGTACATGGTATAGCATTCTATCAGTCTTGTCTTTTAGCTTTTTCATGTCCAGCTTATAACTTAAATACTATGAGGCCTAGAATCCTCAATCTTTGTCAGCTAATGCATCTTGGGTAGAAGGTGTGTTGCACTTAAAGTTAGGTAATTGTGACCTTTGAGTAAGAAGAGATAGCCAAATTAACAAACTATTCCCAATAGTATAGAAATTCCCGATTTTGAGACAGTGTAAGTGACGGATGTGTGTCCCGCTACAGAGCACTTTATTTCTCTTTAATGTTGTGATTGTGAGACGGGGTGTTGTCGGCCATGCTGTGATTACACCATGGCCGACGTCCCATGCAAGGACTTCAAGAGATGCTGCAGATAGATGTCGTATAAAGATGACCATGATGCATGTTATTGTCAATGTTCAGAATAAAAAACATGCAAGGTTTGTAAGATGTGGTCTAAAGAAAAACAGGTTTCTGCATCTTGCATGATTGAGGAATACAGGCAAAAGAAAAGAAAAAGTACAAGTGTATTGACTGCCAATGAGCAAGTGCTTTCTCACAAAAGAAATTTGGGTTTGAATGATGTCCCGTCTCTGTGAACACATGCTGATGTGCGGATGGTTGAAGCTGTTAGCGGGCTAGAGACTTGCTGCTCTGTCCTCAGGGTCTGAACTATATGTCAAGTCATTCCTGTGACTTAAATGACCTAAATTTGGTGGTTCTGTCCTCATAAGACCACTCACTATTTCTTGACTTGGTCATTTCTAGGGCCAAGAATGTCAGAATTTTCTCTCTCTAGTTGATATGACTAGTTTCGTGCCTTTCGGCATTGGTGACCAACTATCTCGGGGTTAGATGAATCCTATTATCTTCTTTTCCTTGGATGATGGGTAATTTACAGGCTGTCCACTGGGCGTATGAAAATGCATTCATCTCGTTCTATTTGTGTCTCTGAGTGATGAAAACTTTCCCAGATCTTCTATCTTGAAGACATTTAAATGGTTGAAGAAAAAGAGCCAATAGGGTGAGTACGTTTTTATGTACTCAATTCCCGCCTCCTGTGGCTACAAATTCTAGTTATTGCTAAATGTTCAATGCAGGTAAGTGTAGATATTGTCATAAACTGAGGGTTTTTATAAAAGTAACACCCCTGTTCATAAGATATCTATACTTACCTGGGTAAAGTTTTAAGAGCTTATTTTCACATAAACTGAAGTTCTTGGATATGACAAGAGATTGAAGAGTGGGTGTAGGGAGAATAACTCTTTAAAATTTATTTGGGCATAGTAGTAGGAATTTGTGACATATTGCTAGATGTTCAATGCAGGTATAAACTGGGAT
Source organism: Ostrea edulis (assembly GCF_947568905.1). Lineage (NCBI taxonomy): Eukaryota > Metazoa > Mollusca > Bivalvia > Ostreida > Ostreidae > Ostrea > Ostrea edulis. Next base: position 74,783,944 of record NC_079164.1, on the reverse strand, counting down.
TTTACTTTTATAAAACCTTCAATATGTACTGTTTTACACTGTAAAAGCTCAGTACATGTATTTAAGAATAAGAAAAAAAACAAGGATGAGAGTTTGATTGATGGAAAATATATACATAGCTTTTGAGCCGCCACTGTGTAACAGCCAAACTTTTATATTTTTTTTAGATTCTCTAAGTGTTACTTTACTTCACTCCTTGCTCCAGTCCGTGCCAAAAGACACAAAGCCAGAAGAACTGTCCAAAATGGTCATGGCTCTGTCACAAAAATCTTCCAGATCCATTCGTCATCCAGTCAATAAAGCAACCAAACTTCCCATCAGAAGAGGATCAGATGTTATCCATAAGGTCAAAGGGTCATCTCCAAGGAAAACTTCCCAAGATTCTCCTGAACAAGACAAGAGTCAACATTCAACCTCTCTAAGTTCAAAAGGGTCAGATGATCAAAGAGATGACCCTGAGTTGAAAAACATTCTGCATAAAACAAGACCAGATGGGGAGGAATCGGATGTTTCTCTGTCCCCAATCAACAGAAGTGACAATGTGACTCCCTCAGATGTTATGTTAAAAACACCTTGTCAGAGTGAAAATGTGGAAGCCATTGAAAGGGAATGTGTGATTGCTAATTATCAAGTGGACAGAAGAAATCAACAGAGTAATGTATCACAGGCATCATCCATCCACAGTAACCAAGGATCAAGGGGCAGCATGACCTCTCCAGTTAGTCGTGGAGGGAGTCAAAGGTCATCTCAGGAAAATATACGACAGCCTCTGAATGCTTCTGTCAACTCGTCTGAGTACAGAGAGAGATCCAGACATAGCAGTGCTAACAGTAATAAGGAATCCAGGGAGAACCGGATTAGATCCCCGCATGGCAGTGGCAGTGCCAATGGAGACTTAACTGGGCATCATATTCCAGACGGTACAGACTACAGCCTTAAAGCGGATTATCCACATCAAATAAACATGGGATTATCGAGGGAAGATTTGGTTGGCACAGAGGATATTCAGACGGCAGATTCAAGGGGCTTTAATTTCATCGCTAAGGATGTGGAACATGCCATCGACTCAAAATACCAAAGGGACAGTGAGCACAGGGGCATGGAAAGAAATCAAAGTGACTTTCGTTGTCGGAGTGATCATGACATTGATTACAGTGGGAGACAGCAGAGTGTTGATGAAAGTGAGAGAAATAGAAATTTTGCTGTTAGTAAGAAGTATGAAGTACTAGACGAAGGTGAGTATTCCCAAAGTGCACACAACAAGGAAAATATATCTAATGTTCAGAAGACTCTGGAAGACAGGGCCTTGATGCCTCCTCCACCCGTACCAAGTTTTCACCATAATCTTGTTCCACACCACAAAGCATCAGATCCACCCATGTTACTTACGAAACAGTCACTGTTAAAGAGTAGCTTTGCTCAACACTATCTTCCTCCTCCTGCCACAAGAAAGATTTTATCCTCAAAGCAGTTTTCTCAGTCCCATGGTGACATTTTCACATTGAAACAAGATCATCTACCTATTGAAGACAATGCTGTGAGTAAAACATTGTCTCAGTCACAAAGTAACATTGAAGACGTCAGTCTGGCTGATCTTAGTCAGCACAGCCTGATCACACCAGACCAGTCACGACATCGAAGGATCTTGTCGGAACCAATGACTGATGGGAAGAGACTGGCGGATGATGCTAGTATGTTCAGACAACCACCAGCATTTCACAGCACACCGTTCCAGAGGGATGCTACCAATATGTCGGAGACCCAGTTTTACGAGCTGAATCACTCTGTGATGTCTGTAATGGATGGAGAAACGTCCACTCTGGATCCAGATTTCAAATCAGGTAATGCGTCAAGCATTTTATGCACATACAGTATGTAATTTTTTTTTTTTAGCTTTTATAGAAATCATTTTAATGCATTACAGTTTTCAAGATGATGGTGATTGCATTTATGATATGTACTAATCACAAACAGAGGATTTGATATGTAACATATCACAGATTCTTTCACATTTGTTTTCTTCAAGCCAAACCCTCCATGCCAGAATACACAGGTGTGGCTGCCATTAAGGCCCCAGAGATCCTCTCCTTCAGAGATGTGTGTTGTGTGGGTATCTCTGTGAAGACCACCCTCCCCCTGACCAATCCCACCCATCGCTGGCTGGAGTGTATTCTCCAGATCAGACAGCTGTATGTAGATGGACAGACGGTAGGCAACAGCACGACTGTGCCATTTGAGATGAAGCAAAAGGTCATCGTGGAACCTAACACAGTGGAAAAGATTGAGGTAGGTTTGATTGGGCTTGAGGAGTATGATCCACACTTGTGCACTTGAATTGGATCAGGAGTCAAATTTTCAAGTTGATTCAAACCAAAAGTGGACAGAAAACTCTGTGGGTAAGGCAAATTGAAGCAAACCATGATTGTGTAATTTACTGGTGATATTTATTTTTATAATTGACAGGTGATATTCCTATAATTTACAGGTGATATTTATTCCTAAGCTGGCTGGGGCCTATGTAGCAGAACTTTTGATCCACTCCCACAGATTTACTCAGGATCGAGCATCTGGATCTACATCCTATCCCACTGTAGTCACAATACAAGCCATAGCAGAAAAACCCAAGATTGAGGTCAGGAATTACACTATACACAGACCTCCATACAGTATACGGTGACAAGTTTTCAAAAACATGTCATCTCAGTACAGTAATACAATCTCAGTAAAGTAATACAAGCACAGTGTATGTCATAACTTCAAAAATTTGTTTTTACCATATGATGGCATTCAAATTTTGCAGAAATTTATCTTAATTACTATTGCATAGGTAAAATTAATTGTACGTTTTGTTTTGACAGGTCCACGGCTTTGGTCTCGAAAATCGAATGCTGAACTTTGGACAAGTGACGTGGGGAAGCTGTAAATCCCTGACCCTGGGAATTGTTAACTACGGACAGGCATCTCTCCCTCTCAGACTGTCCATCTCGTGTGTAAGTATCTTATGAATACTACAAACCTATTCATTTAGAAAATCATTTAAGCATGATAGTGTCATTATATGTACAAGTATAAGAGGGATGTGAACATTAATGATATTTGTAGAGTGCATGATATCAAATACATTGTACTGTAAACCCTTTTATGCATGGCTATTATTTTGGAAAGCAAATGGATATTTAGAAGGAGTTCATGATCTCAGGGGTGGGGATTTTAGTGATTACATGTGTATGTTAACAATTGAGCATTTTTAACTTCTTTTCAATAATTACTCTTCCTATTCTATTCAAATTTGGTATGAAGCATTTTTGGGACGAGGGGGACATAAATTGTAAATTTTAGGACTCCAGCAAGATTCCTGCACCCCTGGGACGTTAGGGGTGGGACAAAAACTGCCATAAATCAACCAATTTTCAAAAATCTTCCGTACAACCCCACACCTGTAAGAAAATGTCATTCTGCTTACATGACTGTGTCTATACAGTATGTTGGCTTACTCACAAATATTTTTCACTGTGAATGCCTTTCCCACTTGACATTTTTAGAAGAAAAAGTTGGGTTTACAAATTCTACATTTTTAGTACATGTATGTACACATATACTGAAATTCTGTCTGAATCTGAATGACACGGAAATATATGAATTTATGGTTTGCAATGTGTGTTTTCTTTATTAGGAATTTGTTTAAACATAAGCTACATACATGTATTAATCTGTTTCCACATGACATTTAAAAAATATATATAACATCTTTAGTGCAACTTTGTATAAATTAATATTCTTGTAATTGTGATGAAAATGACAAAAATGTTCATCTGAAAGATTCCTCTGGGGTACTTCTTGTACTATTTGTATGAAAATTACCGTTTACAAGATGTACTCACGTGACTGTACATGTATTTTAATTATGTTTCTTGCTCTGTACATCCACTTGTTACAAACATTTTTGTACACCTATACTGATGTACTTTCGTGCCTATTATCTGAACTGTATACTTTATAGGGGTTTCTTTTCTAATATGCTAAAGCTTAAAGCATGTAAAACTAGACTCTTGTCATTGTATTTGTGTCCATAATGATGTTGAATTATGAGCATTCTTGAAGCTGACAACTATTGCTGGTGATTTCAGACTAAGAACCTGGGCGTTGTAGGTATCTTTTAGCGGGTGCTGCACTCCTCTGTACTACGCACATATTTACCTTGCATTTCATTGTATGTTTCCTTTCCCTCGTCCTATGGTGTGATTTACCCATATAACAGAGTTTGAAGTAATTAAACCTGAAAATATGTTATAAGAACTGCTTCAACAGCTTTGTAATTTATTCATTTCTACTTGATAAATTCCTTGTTCATTGCCTTTTATGAAGAAGTTTTTTAATCAATTTTTATCATCACTTGATAATGTAGCGTTTCATTGACTAGTAACGTCATTTCAAACCTTTCATCATCATAATGTACCAGTAGTTGTTTCTGCAGATTTTCTTGAATTTTAAAGGTTGTCTAATTAATCACAAATTTAACATCACTGTAGAAAATCATTTATAAAAAAAACACGTGAACAGTGAAGATTTGACTAATGACACAAAGGCTAACAATTTCTGTATACTCATAGAACACTACAACATATTTGTATGCCAGTTTGTAATGATAGACAATGATATAATGTGTCATTAGGAGTCTGTTTCTGTATCACACAGAACAACATCCCCTGGCATTGCTTTAGCTTTGACCGTAACGGACAGAACTCTACACTGGGAGACATATCTGTCATATCCCGCAGCAGTCGTCCACAGTCACCAGCGTTAGGAAAGACAGTGGTCACACTGTGTATACCTGGCCGGTCAGGAAAGGATTCTGGGATCAGTGAACAAGAGGTCAGGGTGTGGTGTCGACCGCCAGACAAAAGGATAGACAGAGGTATTTGAATTTTAGTATTTCAATCTGATTAGCATTGTGAAAGTAAATTGTTTAGAATACGTGTCCTCTCTTGATTTACTGCTTGCAGCTCATTTCACATGCGTGCATAATTCTACTATGTATTGTTTATATGAGTTGTGGAGGGTAAAGTGTTTTTGGCTCATCTGTCAGTCTGTTGGTCTGTCAGAATTTTATAAAACTTTGTATTTGATATGAACATGCAGTGTAGATGTGCATATTCACAGGAAATTCTGATTTGATTTCTTTTCTGGGAGTTATGCCCTTTTTAACATAGAACTTAGGCCACAATAAACGATTTCATGCAACTTGCTTGTAACCAGTCTTCAAGCCATATGTAATTAAAATCTTCCTATTTTAATATTTTAAACAATTTACATTTCTATTAACAATATTACAAACAATTTTCATTTCTATTAACAATATTACAAACAATTTACATTTCTATTAACAATATTACAAACAATTTACATTTCTATTAACAATATTACAAACCGTCGTAGTGGTGTAGAGGAAGAGCGTTCGCACCACATGTGGAAGGTTGAGGTTTGAATCCCGGTCGAGACAGACCTAATTCGTTAAAACAGGTAGTGACAATTCCGTCACCAAACGCTCGGCATCAAGTGTGAATGTCATGGGTCCTCAGAGATGACCTTAAAGACAGATGTTCTGTTTCACAGGATGTGTGGCACGCTAAAGAACCCCCACTGCTCAATGGCCGTAAGCACTGAGCATAGGCCTAAATTTGAAGCCCTTCACCGGTATTGGTGATGTCTCCATATGAGTGAAAAATTCTCGAGAGGGACGTGAAACAAGATACAATCAATCAATCAATCAATCAAACAATATTACTTACATTGTATGACGAGTAGTGCCATTTACTGTACATGAGTGAAAATAGCACGGTATAGCACAGAGGCGGAAGAATTTGTTGTATTTTATGCATAACATTGCAATTCATTATGTGTAGCATAATGTCATTCATTGTGTGTTGCATTGTCATTCATCGTGTGGGTATGGGGTATTTGATTTTGCTTTCTTTTTCTTTCATTGAAATATTGTTGTTATTGTTAGCACTGGCTCAGAATCCTCCAGATGAGATGACAGCCCGGATTGATATAGATGTAGACACGCCCACAGCTAATATCCCACCCCTCCGAACAATAGACCTGCAGGCCATAGTGGGAGTGGCAAGACTACACATCCCCAAATACCTGGAAATGGTCAAGCTGGAGTCAACAGTCAGACAGGCTGCTAGAGACTCCATTGCACTAAAGAATTATGGAAATATAGAGCTGAAAGTTTCATTAAGTATTCCAGACTATGATGATGTCTTCAGAGTCCGTCCTAAACAAATTATTATCCCCCCAGGACAGGAGAGTGAAGTGGTGGTCGAATTCTTTCCTTTAGAATCGGGGAAAAAGTCGCTGGAAAGGTACAGTATATCCATGAATATTTAATTGACCCATTATACATACACAGAATCATCTGTAGTACATTTTAGATACGGAATCATGGCAGTAACTTATTTTTGCTTTTCACTTCGTTGAAGTGCAGTGACAGTTACTCTCTAAGTCACAATCTAGGACATGAAAATAATTTTCTGTTTTAATGTTGGATACTTCTCATGCATGGTCCCAATTTTTTTTTAATAATTAAAAGGATAGTAGTGCTGTTTTTCATATCCAACTTGGTGTACAATATACATGTAATATTACTTTTTTTATGATTGCATATTCCAGTTTTTCATTACAGAAGATATGAGTTCTGTAGTCATTTTCCCCACTGCAAAAATATCACTTTTTTTATTTTTACGGAAAATAATGAACTATTTACTCATTGGATAAATTGTATTTCACCACTGAAAATCAGATCACATGTCGCAGTAAAAAAAAGTTACTTGTATGCCTCCATATTGAAAATCAGGGGCATATTGTGTTTGTCCTGCCTGTCTGTCAGAAACTTTATCTTTGCTCATAACTTTTGAATGGTGAGTGATACGTTTCTCTAATTTCATATGTGCATTCCTTGTGAGAAGACCTATCTTTTTTTTCCAAAGTTTTTAGCTCACCTGAGCTGAAAGCTCAAGTGAACTTTTCTGATCGCCTGTTGTCCGTCGTCTGTAAACTTATTACATTTTCAACTTCTTCTCCAGAACCACTGGGCCAATTTCAACCAAACTTAGCCAAAAGCATCCTTGGGTGAAGGGCTTTCAAGTTTGTTCAAGTGAAGGGCTATGTCCCTTTCAAAGGGGAGATAATCACAAAAATAGGGTGGGGTCATTTAAAATCTTCTTCTCAAGAACCACTTGGCCAGAAAAGCTGAAATTTACATGAAAGCTTCCTGACATATTGCAGATTCAGGTTTGTTAAAATCATGGCCCTTGAAGTTGGATGGGGCTACAATAGGGGATCAAAGTTTTACATACAAATATATAGGGAAAATCATTAAAAAGCTTCTTCTCAAGAACTACTGGGCCAGGAAAGTTGAAATTTACATGAAACCTTCCTGACATAGTGCAGATTCAAGTTTATGAAAATCATGGCCCCTGGGGGTAAGATGAGGCGACAATAGGGGATCAAAGTTTTACGTGCAAATATATAGGGAAAATCATCTTCAGAAAAATCACTGGGCCAGAAAAGTTTACATTCACATGAAAGCCTCCTGACAGTCCACATTCCAATTTTGAAAAAATCATGGCCCCCAGGAGTAGGTTGGTGCCACAATAGTGATCAAAGTTTTACATGCGAATATATAGGAAAAATCTATAAATATGAGCCAAGGTGACTCAGGTGAGCAATGTGGCCCATGGGCCTCTTGTTGAATTTGTGATCTAGGCAATAGATAGTCCTGAATTATTTAAGGAAAAGCTTTCATAGTTTGTATCGAAATTCTTTATAACAAGACCTTTCATTTGTTGCCACCAGGACATAGAGTTTTACAAACACATCTCGTTTTCATTTCCTATTGTTCTCACTCTTGTCTTCATTTGATTAATGTATATAGGTCTCCATGACCCGGGTTCTTGTACCTGTATATTCTGTTATTTGTGATTTCAGTGTTCTGTTGATGACTACATTCAGTTATTTGTGATTTTAGTGTTCTGTTGATGACTACATTCAGTTATTTGTGATTTCAGTGTTCTGTTGATGACTACATTCAGTTATTTGTGATTTCAGTGTTGTATTGATGACTACATTCAGTTATTTGTGATTTTAGTGTTCTGTTGATGACTACATTCAGTTATTTGTGATTTCAGTGTTCTGTTGATGACTACATTCAGTTATTTGTGATTTTAGTGTTCTGTTGATGACTACATTCAGTTATTTGTGATTTCAGTGTTGTATTGATGACTACATTCAGTTATTTATGATTTTAGTGTTCTGTTGATGACTACATTCAGTTATTTGTGATTTTAGTGTTCTGTTGATGACTACATTCAGTTATTTGTGATTTCAGTGTTCTGTTGATGACTACATTCAGTTATTTGTGATTTCAGTGTTGTATTGATGACTACATTCAGTTATTTGTGATTTTAGTGTTCTGTTGATGACTACATTCAGTTATTTGTGATTTCAGTGTTGTATTGATGACTACATTCAGTTATTTGTGATTTCAGTGTTGTATTGATGACTACATTCAGTTATTTGTGATTTTAGTGTTCTGTTGATGACTACATTCAGTTATTTGTGATTTCAGTGTTGTATTGATGACTACATTCAGTTATTTGTGATTTCAGTGTTGTATTGATGACTACATTCAGTTATTTGTGATTTCAGTGTTGTATTGATGACTACATTCAGTTATTTGTGATTTCAGTGTTCTGTTGATGACTACATTCAGTTATTTGTGATTTTAGTGTTCTGTTGATGACTACATTCAGTTATTTGTGATTTCAGTGTTCTGTTGATGACTACATTCAGTTATTTGTGATTTTAGTGTTCTGTTGATGACTACATTCAGTTATTTGTGATTTCAGTGTTGTATTGATGACTACATTCAGTTATTTATGATTTTAGTGTTCTGTTGATGACTACATTCAGTTATTTGTGATTTTAGTGTTCTGTTGATGACTACATTCAGTTATTTGTGATTTCAGTGTTCTGTTGATGACTACATTCAGTTATTTGTGATTTCAGTGTTGTATTGATGACTACATTCAGTTATTTGTGATTTTAGTGTTCTGTTGATGACTACATTCAGTTATTTGTGATTTCAGTGTTGTATTGATGACTACATTCAGTTATTTGTGATTTCAGTGTTGTATTGATGACTACATTCAGTTATTTGTGATTTTAGTGTTCTGTTGATGACTACATTCAGTTATTTGTGATTTCAGTGTTGTATTGATGACTACATTCAGTTATTTGTGATTTCAGTGTTGTATTGATGACTACATTCAGTTATTTGTGATTTCAGTGTTGTATTGATGACTACATTCAGTTATTTGTGATTTCAGTGTTCTGTTGATGACTACATTCAGTTATTTGTGATTTCAGTGTTCTGTTGATGACTACATTCAGTTATTTATGATTTTAGTGTTATTTGTGATTTTAGTGTTCTGCTGATGACTACATTCAGTTATTTGTGATTTCAGTGTTGTATTGATGACTACATTCAGTTATTTGTGATTTCAGTGTTCTGTTGATGACTACATTCAGTTATTTGTGATTTCAGTGTTCTGTTGATGACTACATTCAGTTATTTATGATTTTAGTGTTATTTGTGATTTTAGTGTTCTGCTGATGACTACATTCAGTTATTTGTGATTTCAGTGTTGTATTGATGACTACATTCAGTTATTTGTGATTTCAGTGTTGTATTGATGACTACATTCAGTTATTTGTGATTTCAGTGTTCTGCTGATGACTACATTCAGTTATTTGTGATTTCAGTGTTGTATTGATGACTACATTCAGTTATTCGTGATTTCAGTGTTGTATTGATGACTACATTCAGTTATTTGTGATTTCAGTGTTCTGCTGATGACTACATTCTGTTATTTGTGATTTCAGTGTTGTATTGATGACTACATTCAGTTATTTGTGATTTCAGTGTTGTATTGATGACTACATTCAGTTATTTGTGATTTCAGTGTTGTATTGATGACTACATTCAGTTATTTGTGATTTCAGTGTTCTGCTGATGACTACATTCAGTTATTTGTGATTTCAGTGTTCTGCTGATGACTACATTCAGTTATTTGTGATTTCAGTGTTGTATTGATGACTACATTCAGTTATTTGTGATTTCAGTGTTGTATTGATGACTACATTCAGTTATTTGTGATTTCAGTGTTTTGCTGATGACTACATTCTGTTATTTGTGATTTCAGTGTTGTATTGATGACTACATTCAGTTATTTGTGATTTCAGTGTTGTATTGATGACTACATTCAGTTATTTGTGATTTCAGTGTTGTATTGATGACTACATTCAGTTATTTGTGATTTCAGTGTTCTGCTGATGACTACATTCAGTTATTTGTGATTTCAGTGTTCTGTTGATGACTACATTCAGTTATTTGTGATTTCAGTGTTCTGTTGATGACTACATTCAGTTATTTGTGATTTCAGTGTTGTATTGATGACTACATTCAGTTATTTGTGATTTCAGTGTTCTGTTGATGACTACATTCAGTTATTTGTGATTTCAGTGTTCTGTTGATGACTACATTCAGTTATTTGTGATTTCAGTGTTCTGTTGATGACTACATTCAGTTATTTGTGATTTCAGTGTTGTATTGATGACTACATTCAGTTATTTGTGATTTCAGTGTTGTATTGATGACTACATTCAGTTATTTGTGATTTCAGTGTTCTGCTGATGACTACATTCAGTTATTTGTGATTTCAGTGTTCTGCTGATGAATGTGGAGCCAGATGGACCCCTATACGAGCTTCCTGTACTTGGCAGTGTGGTGACAGAAAGTATGAAGAGACAGTCCACTAACATAGTACTTAGTGATAGATGTTTCATCTACTTCGGTGGTGTGGGTGTTGGAAAATCGCTGTGAGTACATTAACTATTTTTTAATTGCAAATGTTTTGTTGCGAAGCAAATTACATGTTTATAACAAATTCTTCCTTAATTTTTTTGCAGAAATTCATAATTACCAGCATGGTTTTATTAATAGTTTTGGATTGAATCTTTAAATGAAAATGCAAAATTCATCAATTTTGAATTCAAAAAATGTTGTTTTTATGTTTCTTAGGGAAAAGAAGTTCAGGTTAAAAAACCAAGCACAATATCCCCTGAAATTGAAATTGGAAGTACGAGATAAATCACATGTTTTCAAGGTAAACTCTCTTTGTTTTAAAATTTTGTTTCTTAAATAGTATGGTTTTGTCTTTACAAATGCCAAACGTCTGTTGAAGTACATTTGTACCTAAAGCTGTCTTATGAGTGGGATACCCCAAAATTGGGTCTTTTTAAAGCCCAATCTCTCAAACCTGTTGGTTTTGTCAAAGAAAATCATTGTTGGTCCAAATAGGTTAGAACGCTTTTTTCTTTTTCAGTATGAACTTGACCTAATGACCTCATTAGGATCTCTGTTTTGGTCCTGGCTATTACATTTGGAGTTACCATAGAATTGCTCTGTTTTCTCGGGGTCAGATTTCCCTAGTTTGAGATAAATAGTAATCTTGTGTTTGTTCTTTATGGTAGGTGATTTGTGGGTGTGTCAATGTCACAAAAACTACCAAATATTGAGTCCTACAAATTTATCTGATTGTCAATTCACACTACATGTCACCATTAGATCAAAAACCTTTCATTTACAGATTAAAACCAATTTCAAATTGCTTAAAATGATCTCGATTTTTTACTTGCCAAGAACTAAATCAGTAAAGCTTTGACCATTGCATGTGTGAATTATGAATAAGATAGGCTTGATCTGGAGCAAAGAAATTACATTCCTCAACACTGTACAGACATAATGAAATCGGTATTGTCCCTGACTACTATGCAGATGAAGGTTATGAATATTAGTTTACCCTGGTAATCTGGAAATATGTGATATGGAATTTGTGTTTCTCAACATTTCAGTTGCGCACATCAGCTATCCAGTCCAACAGTTTAACAGAGATCAGAGATGTCATTGTCCAGCCACTGGAGACTTTTCCTATTTATGTGATGTACTCCCCACTCTCCACAGCACTGAGCTCGGGGAAAATCATCATCAAACCGTACGACACAGCGGACAAGTTCTCAGTAGGCCTTCCTGTCTCTTCTGAAAATATTTCATGAATCAGTTAAGGAATGAAATAAAAGTATTTTTCTTTAATAGGCATGAGACATACATGTATTTTTGCAGTCTCGTGTATTAAAGATACATGTATTACTCTATTTAAGTTGTATGTCTGTGCATACAGGTGTATTGTGAATAGTATAGGTAAATCATGTACTGACACAGTGCCAGTATATAATGTGTGTTCCTTACTACAGATACCCGTGTCTGGTTATGGGGGAGTCGGTAAGCTGGTTGTGGAAGGTGCCAGTATTGCGGACATGAACCGGTATTGTCTGGATATGGGTGATATTTCTCTGGGGCAGGAAACAGGAGAGAAGATCATTGTTAGGAATGTTGGGTCACGACCTGTCTTTGTTAAACTCATGGCCTACACAGGTTTGTTGGACAATAGAATATTTTACTCATTGATATTAATGAATCCCATCAATTAGACTTCAAAAAAGGATAATTCAAGATGTGGAACTAAATACTGTATTCTTTTATTTTTGGATCTTTTCAGGATCGCATTGCAGAAAAGATAATGTGTCCAGTAGAGTGTTGGTAGAACCAAGTGAATTTATTCTGGAACAAGAGGGAACAAAAGTAGGTTTTGTCATCTCCTACACTGTCAAAATAAGTGTTACAGGGTGTTAGATTCAATGTTTACATGTACATACTCGATGCCTAGTAAAATAGAATGTGTTTTAACTGTCAGAATGCTCGTTTCTTACAGTCTGTGATTTTTGAGTTGAACCCTTCGTTTCTTACAGTCTGTGATTATTGAGTTGAACCCTTCGTTTCTTACAGTCTGTGATTATTGTGTTGAACCCTTCTGACCGAGAGACATCACTGTGTACCAACAGCAGGCAGATCATATCAACAGTAGTGGCCTTTTATGGTGATGAAATTTCCAGGCAGAGATTCCGAGGGTTTGAATTTGCTTTATTATCTCTCATTACTACATTGTTAAAATAAACACTTAATATGCTGTACAATACGTATGTCTGCTGTGCAAATCAGGTACACAACACTACTGGTCAGGTTTATAAAAAATTCTTTGTGATATTTTTTTTTTACTTGTTATTGTCAATATTCTTAAAGATGGATTTTAAGTGTTTGTTAGATTATAGAAAATTTACATATTGTAGACTATGTAGTAACAAATATTGACTCAACAACACTACATGTAGTAGTGGGTGCTGTTCAGCCGAAATTAAATTGAAAACTAAAACAATTGTGCAAGATTGCAAGAAAGGTTAGAGGAGTAGCAAAACCACCAACCCCTCCCTAGCCCGCCCCATAGTTTGATAAAAATGACAAGGAAGGTTATTTTATGCTGTTTTGGACGGTTGAGTGTACACCCTTTTTGGCAGGAAAAAGTGTTGTATGAGGGGGGCAACACACATGCCACCCCACCCCTCCCTTTTGAATTTTTTTTTTGATTGGGCCATTCATTACATAGAGTTTGTGTTGAATGGTGTGGATACTCTGCTATGTTATTGTGTGACTCAGTCTCTTGAAAATGCTGACACAGTGCTGGGTGTTTTTTTATTGGTAGGTTCTAAAATTTTATACATACTCAATATTTTGTTTTCCCTACAGGGTCATGAGTTCTACTACAAAGCCATACAAACCGAGCTCTTCTGTAGATCCTCTCATCCTGTCACTCAATCTTAACCACAACATACCTGATGAAAACTTGGTGCCAGAATTCACAGGTACATTGTATCATCTTGGATTCAGTGTGGTTCTTCCACTCTTTCAATTTTGTCAAAAGCTCATCATTTAATGTATATAGCACCTGATGTAGATTTTACTTTCATTTCACTTTCAGTTCCTTCAGAGGTGACTACGAACTCGATGATTGATACTTTTTATACCACCATGTCCAGACTATATATAGCCCTTGTGGGTTCTCCTTCGGAATTCTCCCTAACCAAAACTCCCCAGATACACCACTCTGGAAAGTCACCCATTAACACAGAGAAAAACTGGAGAACCAGTGCTAGTCTTACAGGAATTCCCTCGAAAGATCCAAACAGGTGACAAAGCTTTGAAAATTTATGTTAATGTATGTTTCAAGTTATAAATCCCCTATTGCTATTGGTCTGCATCTGTTGTCATCTGTTATCAATTGATAACTACCTTTAGGACAAGGGGACATAAACTGTAAATTTCAGGACTCTTGCACCCCTGGGGCTTTAGGGACAGGGCAAAAATTGACCAATTTGAAACTAAATTGATATTTCAAAGGGGCAAATAGTCCTCTACGAAAGTTTGTAAATTTGATAATCCCAAGGGATGGGGTTTTGGTATCAGAGTGGGGCCAAAATAGTCAGTGATTAATGTCTTTAATTGTCTTTTGAAAGACTGCTTTCATTTTGCTGATACTATATGAAAAGTAAATGCATATCTAGGAAAAGCAGAAAGGGATAATCAAAATTGTGAATTTCGCTGCCCCGGGGTTCTTTCTAGGGTGTTTCCAAAATAGTCGTTTGGTTTTTATATAACATATATTTATGTAAAGTTGGTCTTCAGTATGGGTGCTTTTGGGGGTATTTATCTTTTTGATTTTGTTTTATACTGCTGCTGAATATTAGAATTTAATTTAGATAGGCAGAAGAGGAAAATTATTATAGATTTTGTGGCCCTTTGGGGCTAGTGACACTTTTATCTAATACTCATGTGACAGATAAGGCCTGTGGATCGGCTGTTAATGTGAAAACTGTAGATGAATGTGTACAGTGTATGAACTGTATGATATGAAATTTCATAGTGTAATTTAAAATTGATCAAGAGCAAGAAATAAGTATTCAGAATTAGATATTCTATGTATTCAATGTTACTTGAGTAATGATGGATGACTAGTATGCATCAGTTTTATCTTTGTTTTCATATGCTGTGTGCGTGTTTAATCAGATTTCATTATAAGAAGCTTGATAGTTTTAATTGATAAGAATTTTTTGTATGCAGGTGCATATCCCCCCGAAGTAGCACCACTCCCCTACAGAACTCCCCACTGTTTGTGCCGGAGGAGGAGGACAAGGATTGGACAGTCAAACCGACTCAGCTCATTTTCCGTGTTTCTAGTAAACGTAAGTTTCTGATTTAATATATACTTGTATAATAGTGTCAGTGATTTACTAAGTCTTTTTTAAATGTATTAAAGATGATAAGAGCTAATCAAGTACATTGTTCAAAATTCTTGAATTTGTGTTTGTGTAGTACAAATTTGTACATGTATTCAAATTTAAAATTGATTTTTTGTTTTGTTTAGAAGACGAGAAACTACCAATCCTGAAGTTTCAGATCAGTAATTTCCAAAGTAGGACACTGTCGTAAGTGGATGTGAATTACAGTATTTGGAATTTTAAAAAAGGAAAAATACTACAGTTGAATTGTTATACTTAAGTCATTTAAATATTCTGTACTTTCTGCAACAGAATTGGAGAGGGGTGATAGAATTAGGTTTTGTTTCCGTCTGTAGACAGCTTGGTCTGAAGTCGCCATACTTCACACACAGACATTCCATGGAATGAGGATTACCCCTGCCCCGTGAAGGGTTTAAGAGTCAAGTGCATTAAACAATAGTTTCTGGGTCTTAAGAAGTTAGCTTTGCAGTATTTAGCAGTACTTCACAAAATGGTCTATGTAGGCATTACATCGGTCCAAATGTATATCTGTCCTTTTTGAATTTTTTTTTTATGTCAATTCAAATTTTTGGTCCAAATATATATCTGTCCTTTTTGAATTTTTTTTTTATGTCAATTCAAATTTAGAAATGATTTTGAGATACACAAAATGAAATTCATGATAAAATAGATAATAGAACTTTAAATCTTCAAGATGTTACTATTTCTACGTGTATCTCATCTAAAACTTAAAATCATCAAGAATTGCACACACTCGATAAAATAGAACTATAAATCTTAAAGCTGTATGACCCGATGTTCATGTATTATTTTTGTACATAATTACTTTAAAGCAGATTAATTACTTTATAAAGTTATTAACTTTCCCTTAATTACATGCTTGAAAACATCTGCATGTAAAAGAAACAGTGCGAATATTATTTAGAAAGTAAATATAGTGGCTACATATATAAATCATCCCATAATAGACGTCTATAAATAGACCCACATGCGTCAAGGGAATCCCAACATGATGTATTAACTCATACACAAATGTCTAGTTTTAAGGCTGAAAGAGCGTAAAACAACGAATTACTAAGAGGTATTTGATATTTTTATTTCTATTAAACTTATGGTACGGTACTGTTATAACAAAATACACAGCTTTACACAGATAAGACCATCGATGATCTGAAAGTTTGAACTGGTCACGTGACTGTCACTTGAAATGGCAGAGTGACGCGGTTATTTGTAAACATCGATTTAAAATCAAATTATTTGGGTTAAAACAGATGAAATAATTTATGATATGTCGTACAGTCTCATAACTACATACTTGCGATGATTTAATAGCGTTTTTACGAGATGGAAAAAAATATTGTAATTCGGACCATACAGCTTTAAAGATGTTACTATTTTTACGTTTATCTCATCTAAAACTTAAAATCATCAAGAATTGAGCACACTCGCCATGAAATGAGGATTTCTATCAACTAGGTCATAGGTATAGGTCAAGCTAAATGCATAATTTTCAAGGAAGCATAACAAATCTTTCATCAATTACTACCAAGATCAGCCCCATTTCAGTTGTGCTCAATAAGAGGCATACAATCAGTCTAAATAAGACATTTCTAGTTTTTAGGTGAGTCATAGCAGAAGTTGATAGTCTGTATAGAACTACTGTTGTAATGTAGAGTATGTATGATACATGCATCATATCTATCCAGGTACGACTTGAGCTGGCCTGGTCAGAAATTGAAATTGACACCAGAGGGCGGAGTGGTTGGACCAAAGTAAGTACATTTATATCGCTAAACCCATTCAATAAGTGAGTACATTTATATCGTTAACCCATTCAGTAAGTGAGTACATTTATATCATTAAACCCTTTCAGTAAGCGAGTACATTTATATTGTTAACCCATTCAATAAGTGAGTACATTTATATCGCTAAACCCATTCAGTAAGCTAGCACATTTATATCGCTAAACCCATTCGGTAAGCTCTTAAACCTGTGGGTTTTTTTTTTGTGATACACCAAATACATGTACTTAAATCATTTGAATATTCATTTAACAGGGACAAAGTGACAGTGTGCATCAGCCCGAGTCCTACAGTGTACAAGTTAATTAATGAACTCCCATGGAGTGGGTGTGTCCATGTCACATGTGGCCAGAAAACCAAGGTAATCTTATGACTTTGAACTTGGTATGAAAACGTGATTTAATGGAATAGTATTACTAAAATTTTGAAAAAAGTAAGATACATATAAGTTTACTTTATCTTTCTGATAAAATTTTCATACATGTTACACAGTACTTACATGTTATGTAGGAATAAAATTCGTATATATACATGGACTTTTACATTCATAGTTATGATTTTTTTTTTGCATTATGATATTACAGAAGGTACAGGTGCAGATCAGGACAGATATTGAGGACAGCCAACCAGCCCTGCCACAGACTCTGGTCCCTGTATTCAGACACAGTGTTGGCCCAACAATCAGTCTGCCTTATGAGACCAGTGTGGGGAGCATGATGCAGGCATCGGCTCACAAAATTGAATTCCCGGTTACTAATGTTGGAGAGCAGTCTGGTAAAAGAATGCATCAATTGTGTTAACATAAAGTGCTACGCAAAAAAAGAAACAACCCACATTTTTTTTTTATTTTCATTCTTTTGAACAAATAAAACTAAGTTATGGTATATAACAAAATTTAAAAGAAAAGTTGTGATAAAAGAATCAGGATCTTTAAATGTAAATATATGATTTAAAGAAAATATTTTGGATGTACAGAATGTATGAAATATGCAGTTCTGGATTGAAACATTACAGAGACTACGTTTGAGCTGACTAACACCTCTGACAAGCCCATGCAGTGGATTGTGTCTTCATTCGCTCCACCCTATGTTAAGGTACACATTATAGATGTCTGTTCTCCACCCATTTTCATAAAGTTCTTTTACCTGTAATTCACATTCTCACAAGTTAGAATGACATTTTTTTAATTCACGGTATCTAGAAGGCACTGCTTTCAGTTATACATGTACACTTCTTCGAGAAAATAAATTTGAATCGATATACCCGTACACTGTACATGTATGTTTTTAAATTTCAAGTATAATTTATGTATCTTGTAGTTTTTCATGTTTAATTTTCGATAACAATAAGCAATAATTTTCCACTAAATCTCACTTGTGCTTGATAGTCTACATACATTTGTACTCTATTAACTTTTTGCAGTTTAAGGTTTTAATACACCTTTCACCTTCACAGAACCACTTCCTAAAATAATCTGTGTATATAGTATTTGTCTCAATGTCAGTACTGTCGCTAACTTTGAGCAGGGTGCAGACAGTACTAAGGATGTTTTCCGGGTCATGTATAAAGTTTTTGACTTCACCATCAAGTCAGGGAGTTTGCCACCAGGAAAGAGTACACAGGTAGTCAAAGGTCAAAGGTCATGCCACTGTGTGACTGTTATTTATAGTATTTTAAATTCTTTGAGATTCAGAAGTAATGTCTTGGCCAACCTCTCATTTCTTCATAATGTGTTGTAATTTTATTTTGAGAGTATTGAAATATTTTTAATCGTAATTTACAGGGAAGTGTACAATTTTTCATGTGTTATAATTTATGTAGGTAAATGTGGAATTTATGCCAAGATCTAAAGGGACTTTTACACAACACTGGGATGTACAGGGCACGAAGGATAGACCCGTCCGCCTCCAGCTCACAGGGGAGGTAATAATCAATCTCTGCAAGTAAAACTATACAGGTTGTTGAAGTATAGTGTAAGAAAATTCTTTATATGAAGAGCAATTTCAAATGAACAATGGGTTTGTTATAGAGTGTTTCCACTGATGACCTGCCTGGAAGTCAACCGTCCACTTACAGAGAGGACACAACCGAGAGTTTCCAGGAATCAGCTCACAAAACACACAAAAAGTAATCATTTCTATTGTGGATTTACACAAGCTACATTTGTACATCTGAAAAGAGTATAAAACCACAGGCACTTGACGTTTTAAATATCTATACCATATTATGGCATATATTGATCAATATTATGTTTACAGGAAGACAATTTTTTTATTATAGATATTTAAAACATCAAGTGCCTGTGTATAAAACATGTTGGTGTTGATTTTATGGTATTTGTCATGCACATGTTTTCCTTTGTGATTGGTTATGATATGTCAAAGTTTATGTGTATACTCATATTGTCTAAGGTATTGGGAGTAATTTCACTGCGTAATTTTATCAGGAGTAAAGAAAACTGGCCTGTGATTGTAAAGAATTAATTTCACTGCGTAATTTTATCAGGAGTAAGGAAGATCGGCCTGTGATTCTGAAGAATTAATTTCACTGCTTGATTTTAACAGGAGTAAGGAAGATCGGCCAGTGATTCTGAAGAATTAATTTCACTGCTTGATTTTAACAGGAGTAAGGAAGATCGGCTTGTGATTCTGAAGAATAAGGATCTGAGATTTTTGCCATGTTCAGTGGGGCAGTCACAAATAGCCAAGCTACAGATTGCCAACAACTGTTCATCACCTCAACCAGTAAGCTACCAATTTCTACTGCTCAATACTTTAACTTAAATTTTATTTATGTTTCTTTTCACCCATTTACAGCAGTCCCGTGGGTATCCGGGTTAGAATAAGTCCTCAATACCCTTTGCTTGTCATAAGAGGTGACTAAATGGAAAAACCAAAAGCCCAGTGTCACAGCCGATGTGGCACGATAAAGATCCCTCCCTGCTCAAAGGCTGTAAGCCCCTGAGCATAGGCCTAAATTTTGCAGCCCTTCACGGGCAATGGTGACGTCTCCATATTAGCGAAAATTCTTGAGTGGGACATTAAACAATATACAACCAATCAATCCATTTACAGCAAAGTGGCATTAGGTAAAACACTGACATATCCATGATGGTTTATGTTGAAAGTTTTCCTGTGTCCTTTTGGCTATATCATCATTGTACTAATGTTTAAAGCTTTTCAAGCATTATTTGTGTGGAATTTATTCATTCATTAATGTACATATCCTCATACTATTTTCTTTAGGTTTCTTATTGTATGCAAGTACCTACTATCACAAAATGACTTGTAGACATCAGATCTTGAGAACATGAATTCACAAGTGGACTGTTGATTAAGGGTTTTTAGCAATGTAAAAATGAATGTGAGAAGTATTATTTTGCAAGAGGTGCCTCTTGCTAAATGATGCAGTGATAGATTCCTCACATCTATATTTAGGAATCTACAGTATTCTATGTTTTTCCTTATGCTATAGTATAATTTATTGTTGTTGGGTAAAATTTTCTTGGTGAGAGTAATGAACTTGGGACATTTTTTGCAAAATTTACGACTTAACAGTACAGGGCTAGGGTTAACTGTTGTATTTCTTTTAAAACAGTGTTTTATTATGTCCCATTTTCCCTACAGATTGAGGTGATTCCGCCACAGCCACCATTTTATGTGAAGCACATGAGATTTGAAGTCAAGTAAGTGTGCTCAATGTTCTGAATCATTCGTTTTGGGGTTTTGGTTTATCAAAGACCGATGAAATCAAACTGTATGACAACATTTTGTAAATCTATTTCTTTGTATTCAACGTTAAAGTATTTCTTACGTTTTTTTAACTTGTGTGGTTTTCTTTGCCCAAAATGAAAGGAACTTGTAATGTTTTATTTAAGGAGTAAAAAGTATCTGATGCTCCCTGTGGAATTCCGACCGTCTGAGCCAAGCAACTACGAGGGTCTGATCGTCCTAAAGACAGGAATGGGATACACGTTAAGCGGCAAGCTGCATGGCTTTTGTACATCATAACCAGCATGTGAGGGAATTACAGTTAAACTGTGACAATATGACATTTACATGTAGCTCACATAGACATTTTGGCTTTGTTTTAAGATATTCAATGTGATTTTCTCAAAGGGACTTATGTCTCGGGTTTTCAGCATATTAAAGTATTATTGATTGCATTTACTAGTACTATATGTACAGAGCTTTAAGATTTGCATGTATAAAGACTATATGTAATCGAATCATGGTCATTTGCTTTTGTGAATTGTCAATTTTTATGAATTATACTCAGTACACTGTACATAAGCTCTATATATAGATATAATCAAAGATTTGGTAAAAATTCTGTTCTGTTACTGAATTGTGAACTGTTTTCATTACATTGTGTTTGGTTGGCTTGGCAGCTTCCAGCGTAATCTGAATATTAGTTTCTAGTTTCAAGCTTTTGTCCAGTCTCCTACATACTTATAGATTAGGTAGGTGCTGGATAAAAACCTTGGACTCTGCATTTAATAAATGAAATGGGTACACATTCTATCTGTTCAGGTTTTTAGCCTTTGAATGTTCTTTGTGTTTACAAGGCCCATTAATATTTTGTACAATGTAAATTCTCAATAGGTAATATTTATAAATATATGATTCGTAAATTTTGGTGATTGTGTGTCCATAACAAAATTAATTTTAAACACTGGTTTTTCATTGGTGCACATATAGTGTAGACAAGAAACCGTGGCAGTGATTGGATCTGTGATAGAAATGGTACTTCAGTAAGCACTTCTGTTTCTTTGTTGAAAATGTTTAGTCTTTGGAAAGAGAGAGGGAGAGAAAGAGGGAGAGAAAGATAAATTATACTTTTCTAAAATTGTCTCAATCCTTGTCTTTCTGTAGATGGTTTTTTTTTCTTTCAAAGTACCCCAGTAATGAAGAAACCTACATGTGTTCACTATAAGACATACCTCAGTTCATGGTACTTAATATTTTATATGGTAGAGCAAACAAATTTGTGTATTTCACTGGAAAATATTAAATTCAGAAAAATGGGAAGTTAGATGTTAAAATTAAATGAATTCTTTTAGTAAATTCTCAAAAGAGTAATATTGAATAACATAAAACTTTATTCGCTTTCACTGTTGATCTCCGATTTCTAAATGTTGATGGTGGAAAACTGGCATGTACATGTATTTATATAGACTGATAATTTATTTCACCTTGTAGAAATGTTTGTTACATATTATAAACAATGCTTGTACATGTATATTAAGGTTGAAAAATAAATAGATTAAAAGTGTGTCGTTTCATGTTTATTACATGTAAATTACTGGTATAATGATCCCTTCTACATCTCTCGTACGTTTTGCGAGTGGGAATGTCATCATTAGCGACAGTTCCTTAATAGGACGATAACTAATTGATAATGATAAAAAGATTATGGCTTACAATAATTCCCAAACTTTTCATATAGATAACAATTAAAA
The DNA here is from genome assembly GCF_947568905.1 of Ostrea edulis. Classification (NCBI taxonomy): domain Eukaryota; kingdom Metazoa; phylum Mollusca; class Bivalvia; order Ostreida; family Ostreidae; genus Ostrea; species Ostrea edulis. The sequence continues at coordinate 74,761,366 of NC_079164.1, read as the reverse complement.
CACTGTCGGTATTAAATTTACATTAATTCACTATCTCGCCATTTACATATGTAAGCCAGACTCATTTACACAGTTGCATTTAGGATATGCGAAGCAAGAAGTTTAGAGCATCTGAGAGTTCACATTTTTTTTTTGGAGAATTGTACCGGTAGAATGTGGTAGAAAATTCAACAGTTCACATAATTAAGTATCGTGTGGTTCTGTGAAGAAAACGAGATCCGTTTGAGAACAACTGTGCTCCCGTGAATGGTCACTAAAGGGACCTTTGTAAGGCAGGTAGCTTTGACTGTAATCTATCAGCTCACCTAGTTTGAAGATCCCAGCTTGCAACATATCCCAAGTCATTAGAATGTTCCTCTGCCTTATGCTTAGCATAGACAAGAACTACAGGCATTTCTAATGGAACCTTAAAAACAAGCGTATATCACGGTAATGATTCTAATACAAGTCAATTATGTTAAACTCCAAATTTCTTGCCAAACAACTCAGGAGTTGTGATAACAATTGTGTATGGAGTGCAAAGTTAAAATAAATTCATAAAATTGAAGATATTTTTAATAATTGCTTTCTTCAATTCAATAAATGTGCACAATAATTGGCTCACCTGAGCTGAAAGCTCAAATGAGGTCTTGCAATCAGGTGCCCGTTTTCTGTCTGTCTGTTCATCTGTAAACTTTTCATCTTTTGACTTCTCCAGAACCACTAGACCAATTTCAAACAAACTTGGTACAAATCATCCTTAGGAGAAGGGGATTCAAGTTTGTTCAAATGAAGGACCATGCACCCTTCAAAGGGGAGATAATCGCAAAAATAGGGAGGGGTCATTTAAAAATCTTCTTAAGAATCGCTGGGCCAGGAAAGCTTCTTGACATAGTGGAGATTCAAGTTTGTTAAAATCATGACCCCTGGGGGTAGAATGGGGACACAATAGGGGATCAAAGTTTTACATACATATAGGGAAAATCTTTAAAAATCTTCTCAATAACCACTGGGTCAGAAAAGTTTACATTTACATGAAAGCTTCTGGACATAGTGCAGATTCAAGTTTGTAAAAAATCATGGCCCCTGGGGTTAGGTTGGAGCCACAATAGGGATCAAAGTTGTACATGCGAATATGTAGGAGAAATCTTTAAATATGGGCCAAGATGAGCGATGTGGCCCATGGGTCTCTTGTTGAATTCTTGTTCTCTTCAGTTGAATTAATTTAATTGATGCATGCAGTATTTTTTAAGAGAGCAACTACAATTCAACATATCCACAATTAAATTAATTATCTCTATTGAATTGTTGCTCCATTTCGAAGAATTGATGCACTCATAAGTTCCTTATACAAATTTGAAAAAAGTAAATAATTAAAGATATCTTCAATTGAATGATAGAGATAAAATCATTTATACTGAGCCCCAAGTGCAATTTTGCAAGCAATTTTACAACATTGATATGTGCATCAAGTAAACTGATGAAAGCAAAAATTGATTTGATGTGCGCATCGATTCAATTTTTGTGTGCAATAATTGAATTTGTGACATCCTCAAATATTTGAGTTTATGCTAATTTGGTGCTCCATAATTATGGGAGGCCTCCAGGCCCGCCTGATTTTTTTTTCATTACTTTCGAACTTTATTGGTTCTTGTTTGTTTATTGTTTTATGTCCCATTCAAGAATTTTTCACTTGCGTTGAGACATCACCATAAAACTGGTAATAACATTTAATGGAGAGGCATTGCTAGAAAATAAGTTGGAAATATTTTCTGCACCACAATCGTGTAATGGAGAACACTAGGTCATACCCGACACAAAGCTTGCTTAGGACTAGGTCATACCCGGCACAAAGCTTGCTTAGGACTAGGTCATACCGACACAAAGCTTGCTTAGGACTAGGTCATAACTGACACAAAGCTTGCTTAGGACTAGGCCATACCGACACAATGCTTGCTTACTTTTTTTGTTGAGTATGTAAACTTTATTTCAACAGAAAATTTCTTGTTAAGGAGGTACTCTACATTATCATAATGGCCGACTTCCTTTTAAAACATGGATGAAAATATAAATATCAGCAATATTTGTTCATTCATTCAAAAATTTATTGCCTAACTGAGTAGCTCAGTAGGTTAACACATCGACTGCTGAACTGTAGATCACGGGGTCGAGTCTAGCAGGGGTTTTAAATTTTTTTCATATTGCTTTCTACTAAAATTGCATTTTTTGAGTAAAGTAATTTCGAAAGTTTTTAATTTCAAAATACTGTTGTACATATCCTCCAGTTTTCATCCATATTAAATTTCTCTGGTGTAGCATACCTCCTTAAAATGAACACGTATCATGACAAACATATTGACGTTATAAACAATTGGTAGACATCATTATGAACTTGCTGTAGAGGTGCTTTATTCTTTACTGAATGGACACAAATCATACAATTAAACTAATATTTGTACAAATAATTACATGTGTATATCTTATTCCAATATAAAACAAAAAAAATTGCTGAATCTCAATTTATCTTAATATCATATGAGAGAATGAATCGGGTGCACCAATTCACATTTGAAAAATTCTATATTCCACCCACGTTCTTAAAAATTTGAGGAGGAAAGCAGCATTAAATCTATGGCACAATTTTTACTTATTTGCTATTAAAAGGAGTTTATTATGAGCATTTAGAAACATTAATTAAAGTAAGCATGAGATTTTCCTAGTAAGCCGAGAGATAGATGGATATAACAGTACTGGCTAATTCATCAAAGTGAAGCAAACTCGGCTCCCCAAAACACCAGGTTTATATCTGTAGACACGAGCACATGCTCACTTTATCCAATTCACACTGATGAAACAAGCGTGTACTTACTTTATCCAATTCATACTGATGAAACAAGCGCATGTTTACTTTATCCAATTCATACTGATGAAACAAGCGTGTACTTACTTTATCCAATTCATACTGATGAAACAAGCACATGTTTAATTTATCCAATTCAAACTGATGAAACAAGCATGTGCTAACTTTTTCCAGTTTTGTATCACTGACACCAGCATGTGCTTACACTTTTCAGTTCCTATTGGTGGCATAAGTAATGTGCTTACGGTTTCTAATTCATACTGATGATGCAAGCATATGCGTACATTTTCCAAATTTGTATCATTGACACAAGCATGTGCTTACTCATTCCAATTCATATTGGTAACATAAAAATGTGCTTACTC
>NC_079164.1:74580662-74753162 GCF_947568905.1 Ostrea edulis | reverse complement strand
TGATATCAATAGAATCCATCTTTAGTATGAGTGTGGGGTTGAGAAATTCTATGGAGGGGAGAAGATTTGCAGTCTAAGATAAAGGATTTGCCAGTCCCCAACAGCAGACCTTGTCCCTGAAGTGGAATTTCCATATACTCCCCACTCAAGTGAAGGATAATTTTTCTCATGTTTTATCCATAGTTTAGTGCATTAATTCAGGAGCTTTAAATTTGGTCAAAATCCCCATTTGAACTTGTATGCAAAAACTAAATAGACAGCCAGAAAGAGCATACCCAAAAATAGTTATCTATATAAATTCCAATATATACATACCAGTATAAATAAGTAATCCTGAACAATTTATCATACTACAATTAACGGCTTGAGAAACATTATTCTCCTGTTTCCAAGTTTAATTGTGGCAAAAATTGTCCTTGATTTGACTTTGTCCTTAATTTCATAACTGACCTTCCATTTAACCAAATATTAATTAGTCTATATCTTGTATACTCCATAAGCTATGACCAAGTTATAATTGTTGGCACAGTGACAGAAAAACAAACTAAAAACAGTAATCTTGATCTCCCGATACATAACAATAATGTACTGCTGGTTAACATGAATCACTTACACACTGTACCTGTAGTATAGCATTAAACTTATTGACCAAGTCTATAACCTACTAACCATTCAATATCCTAGTAACCCTCCATAATCTCAGAGCAACCAGCAGTCCAGCACCACTTTCAGGCCCTTCTTTGTTGCGGAAAATGATGTCAAGCACAAATGAGATAATCACAATAAATGCATCAAATAACTCCATCTTGTGTCGAAAGAAACTCAGACGGAAAGCATACAATTTGACGAAAATTTCGACAATGAACACACTTAAAATGGCAAGACTCGAGTAGTGCAGTATTCTGGGAGCGAGATCGCCGTCCCCTTTATGCTCCGATACTTGAATGATATTCATGTCTAACAGGAGTTCTGCGATCACCAAAAGTGAATCGAGAACCACAAGTGCAACGACAATGATGTGGAATTTGTTTGTATGAAGTATGTAGACCAGGCGATCTCGCAAATTTCGAAACTCTTGCTTGTCATCTGAATCTGTTGTGATAGAGCTATTCGAGTCTTCCTTCTCTATGACTTTCTCAAGATCATCTTGAAGTTTTTGGAAACCCTCCATTTGAATCTGAAGTTAAAAGTGTGATTTGTTAATTGGAACAATTTCTAAACAAATGGACAAGTAATTAATTAATTCAATAGCAATGTTCTGAACATTACCACTATAGTTATCAGTAACAAAATGATACTCTGTACATAATCACAGATATATATAATAGTAATTAATTTAATTGCTTGGGAAGTAAAGTCTTTATACATAACATTAAAACTGGTAATGAGTGTTCCTGATTTCTTCATGAGAAAAGGTGATTATAAAATTTGCACATATTCCTTGCCCATGAATAATTGAGAGTTCATATACAGGATTTCTTCAAAGTTGTTGAGCATCTACAGCACGTTTTTAACAAATGTACAGTACCTTTAACTGTTTAATTAAAACAATGGTGCTGTGGACAAGACCTTATCTTTGTAGTATGACCCCCCACCCCCCGTTCAGTTTTAGTGACTAATTTTTCTAATGTTTTATTCATTATTTTTTTTAAATGAAAGATTTAAAATAATTTTACTCCATCTGCTTGTTTTTTTTGTTTGTTTTTTGTTTTCTTTTGTTTTTTGTGTTTTTGCAAAATGATACAAATGTAAGACTTACTGGGGGTACTTCATATAAACTATATCTATCAACATGGAGCCCTAACATGATTTGACACATTTTATTCACATTACAGTAATCATAACAAAAGAAAATCCACATGTACATTATTCATAAATAGGTCACGATAATCTATTTCTTGCACGTGAGCCCGAGGTCACACCCCCTTTTTATTTACAACTGTTGAGTTCGTTCTACTTCAACTTACCTTCATTTCTTATAGCACGATCACTTAATACTTGTTTTTTAAAAAGCCGACAACTTCACTTATATTAATGAAGACAAAGCAAAGGAGATAACCATCAATATTGTTTGTTTATAACAAAGAACAATATTATGGTTTCTGACTTATCGTTCGATGCGATATTTGACGAGATCAAGTATAAATAAAATCCAAACCAATCTGATCCCGGATTAATTTTCCTATTGACACCAATATGATTAAAATTAGATGTTAGATCCGCTCGTGTTCTGGTAACGGATTCAAAACAGCTACTATTAATTAGATTGTATTAATACAAGAGTCAAAGAACGGCCAGACTTTTTTCTTCATTTCACTGACCGGTTAATTTTGCATAAGCACAAGTATCAATGATGTAGATTAATAGTGCTCATATCACCTGCATTTATTTATTCATTTTATTGGCCATATGTATTGAAGAAAAGATTTATTCTTATTAAGCTTAAAGTCTTTATATTCTCCTAATTCTGAAGATGGGTGAATATAGTGAGAATTAGCTATCTCGTCGGTAGCCTGAAGTTCATGACCAATCGAAGTACCCGTAGGTCATCTGAATGAATCAGGTGACGTTATAGAATAGAATAGAATATGATTTATTTCCAAATTAGGGTCCTCTCGGGCATACAGCATACATGATTGTTAACATTTCAATGAATGTTGGGGGAAAAAAACCGAAATATCATTCAACATTTTTATTGACTGCACAACGGTAAAAAAAAAAAAAATGCACATAGATCTGTAAACGGTAATGGGACCGTCCCGATGGTGTTACGCCTTGTATTGACAGGAAGGCTTGCCTGCTCCGATGACTCTCAGAACTATGTGGGCGGGGAATTCCTTCCCCGGCAGGTTCAACCAAGCTCAAGAGGTATACGGGGTAGGAGCCACACAAAACGATATGCCCTGGTCCTCCAGCTTAATTGGGGGTTGTGCAGTTCCCCCTCACTTAAAAACAGAAACCGCAACGACATCTTCAGACAACGACATGGTTAGGGAAGAGTATTCTCTACACTGTAGAAGAGTCTATGAAAGCCTTCAAGAAGCCAGTGCGCCCACCTGTCTTCTGACGACCAAGTCAACAACCAGGATATAGACCTGGAACAAAGAACCTTATATAAGACCGAAAAACAGTTTGTAGAAAAATGCATAGGTACAACCTGAAGATACTTAGCCTGTGTGAGATCAAATGGAGGGAAACAGGACGGATGAGACTAGTGAATGGAAATACCATCATCCAGGACAAGAGGAAGGTCCCCCCCCCCCCACACACACACGGAGGGATGAGACTAGCGAATGGAAATACCATCATCCAGGACAAGAGGAAGCCCCCCTCCCCCCCCCCCCCACACACACACAGACACACGGACGGATGAGACTAGCGAATGGAAATACCATCATCCAGGACAAGAGGAAGCCCCCCTCCCCCCCCCCCCCCACACACACACACAGACACACGGACGGATGAGACTAGCGAATGGAAATACCATCATCCAGGACAAGAGGAAGCCCCCCCCCCCCCCCCCCCCCCCCCCGAGTAGCGCTGCTGATGACACCTTCGGCAACACGAATACTGCTGTCTTGGGAACCATTGTCACCAAGGATCCTTAAGTTGCGCTATTTAACACAAAGGGCACGAAAGTTACCATCTTACAATGCTACGCTTCAACAAATACCGCAGAGTTAGTAGACAAAGAGAACTTTCATGAACAAGTACAAACCATCATGGATGAAACTCCAAAGAGAGATTCTCATGGGAAATCTGAACGCAGGACCAGATAATAGAGACAGAGCTAAGTATGGACAGACATGGCATCAGAGAACAGCATGGAAAAGACGAACTTTTCACAGAGTTCTGCACTTTCAACGACCTAGTCATTGGAGGTACTTTACCGTCTTTCCCCACAAGACCACATGGACTTCCCCTGGTGACAAGCCAGGAAATCAGATAAAACACAATACCATTGGGCGAAAATGGGGAAGGAGCCTGCAAGACGTAAGAGTGAAGCGCGGAACAGACGCAGCATCGGACGATCATCTGGTTGTTGCCGTCCTAGAGATAAAAATGAAAGCCTATAACGACTGGGCAGGAAGACCATCACACAAGTTAAACTTGCACAGCGTGAAAGAAAAAGGAAAATCAGAATTCAAGTTCGAACTAAGGAACACTCTCAGCGAGCTTTCCCAGCTGCCAGAGGACACAATTAAAGAGCTGTGGTATAGTATGCGCGAGATCTGGACGAGAACATGCCAAACAGTCCTGGTAAGGAAAACAAGAAACACGAGGAGTGGCTGATAACAGAAACATGGGCACATATCACCAAGAGAAAACAATTGAAAGACAAGATCAACCAAACACAAGGCCAAGAAAATAAGTTGGTACTCCAAGCATGTTACTGGAACAAGAACCGAGAAGTGAAAAGAGGCGCAAGAAAAGACGAGAAATTTCATTGAGGAGCTGACTCCAGAAGTAGAGACTACAGTGGGCCAAGGAAACACCAAGAAACTGTACGAGATCATAAGGATCCTCTCTGAACCCCCCCCCCCCCCCCCCAGTAAACATGGTCGCTCTGTTAAAGATAAGAACGGAAATGTCATTCCAGACCAGGAGGTCCAGACAGTAAGATTCAAGAAAACAATTAACATACCTGCACCATCCATCCCACCGGACATCTCACCACCTACTGAACTCCTTCCCATCAATACTGGCCTTCTACCAAGAACAAGATCACCAAAGCCCTCAAGTCAGGCAAAGCAGCAGGCCCTGACGGCACACCACCTGAAGCACTGAAAGCAGAGACCCAGACTTCAACTGACATGCTACACTCACTCCTGCACAAGATCTAGGAACAAGAAAGGGTATCAGAAGATTGCAAAAAAGGCCATCTTGTAAAACTGCCAAAGAAAGGCGACCTGTCCTCCTGTAACAGATGGAGAGAAATAATGCTGCTGTCTATCCCAGGGAGAGTACTGGCAAAATCATCTTAAAGAGACTGAATATGGCACTGGACAAGGCAGTTCGGGACGAACAGACAGGTTTCTGACAAAACAGATTCTGCACAGACCACATCGCCACAATGCGCATCATCATTGAACAGTCCCGGGAGTGGCGCACTCCATCTACTCAGTCTTCGTTGACTTTCAAAAGGCGTTTGACAGCGTCGACTGAGAAATCATCTGGAGACTGATTCAACACTATGGCTTTTTACCAATGCTTGTCAATAGCATCCATCAACCACATGAAAATGCCACCTGCCAATTCATCCGTGACTGAAAGCGGACCTTCTGTTTACAAACCAGTGTGCGTCAGGACTGTCTGCGGTCACCAACAATCGTCCTGTTGGTGGTTGACTAGATAATACAGTAGGCCATGGCAGGCAGGAGAACTGGCATTCAGTGGACCTTCACGAATCAGTTGGAATACCTTGACCTCGCAAACGACATCAGCCTTATTTCCCACAAGATGCATAAGAGTAATTATGCCGTATTGCAGAAGAAGCAGAGGAGACTGACATCCAAATGAACAATGCATGGGAAGACGGAGGTCATGAGCGTGATTAACAAAAAAAAAAAACAAGCAAAAAAACCCCAAAAAACAAGACCCAATGCAACTACGCCAAAAAAAAAAAAAACATCAAGGAAATTTAAAAGTTTGTTTATCTGGGCAGTGTCGTCAGTAAAAATGGGAAACAGATGAAGATATCAAGTGCTGAATCAAGAAATCCAAAATTCACCTTCAATATCCTAAGGTCCATCTGGAGATCAACAGCCCTCTCACTCTACAGCAAGATCCGGATCTTCAACACTAATGACAAGTCGGTCCTACTTCACGGCTCAGAAACCTGACAGGTAAGAAAGACCAACACCCACGAACTCCAGATATCTCGGAAACATCCTCAACATTAGGTGGCCGGAAGTTGTCTCCAATTAACAACTATGGGAAATGACCGGACAACCCAAATCGAGTCCGAGATAAGGAAACGAAAATGGGGATGGATGGGCCACACACTCTGCAAACCTGCTTCTAACGTCATCTTTCAGGGTCTTTACTGGATCCCACAAGAGAAGTGGAAAGTGGTCGACTAAACAGACTTAGCGCAGAAGAAAAGAAACAGGCAAAGACAGCATCGGAATGACGTGGACCGAGCTGAAGAGGATCGCACAAAATCGCATCCGTTGTTGCGGTCCCTTGTTCCCTAGGGAACCAAGAGGCATAAGTCAAACGGTAACTGAACCTAAATAAAAAGAGGCCCAAGGGTCAAATCGCTTATCTAAGCCCATAGATCTACAGTAATCAATAACAAACCTCTACAAACATCTTTAGAATATTTTTTTTATATACGTCTACACTACAAAATAAGACTGCAATTCTAACAAGAGGTCCATGGGAAACAACGCTCACCTGAGTCACATTTTCTTTGCTGTTCTTCATCAGAATATTTTTACCCTCTTTAATTCCATGACAAAATCTGACCCCATAGTATGACCCTAACCAAGCTCCACCGGGTTATGTATGATTTTACTAAAGCTTAATCAACACAACATGGAATTGCTTCAATATCAATATGGCTAACATAGTCTTGATGTTCTTGAAAAGAAGATTAAAAAACAAAGATTTGAAAGCTGTTCCCCCTATATTCATGTATTGTGTAAAAATTGATCCCCCTTTTTAGTTCAAACTTAAAGATTAATGAAAAAATACAATTTGGACACGTTCCTATCTCGAAACTTGCGTATTGACATGATTTAGTGTGGCCCTGCTACTCTTGAAAAATTTGTTTCTTCAACATTTTCTGTTGTATGTATTTTCATGTATACAACTTAAAATTCCCACTGAAGCCCAACCCTAGTCAATAAAACATTGGAATGCTACATACTGACGTCACTAAACATGGCCAGTTGTTTTTGATATGAAAAATTTCAAAGATTACAAATATTCCAAAGTCAAAATTTGATTTCCTATACATGTAAAATTTTGATCTCCCTATTGAAGCCCCATCCTACGAGGGCTGTTCGATATGTAATGTGTATTGTACGATATCTCGAAAGCATTTTACTCAAATATTGAAATGAACATTACATCCCTGTGAAGTATTCTCAGCGGTTTGAAATATATAATTTCAATCTCTAAATCCATTTCTGAAATGCGTCACGATACGCTGATTTAGGTAGACTTCTGAGGCATTGACTGATGGCTGAGCCAAGGGCTTGTCGGAACTTGTAACGACGACCAGATAATAACGTTTTAAGTTTGGGTAAAAGGAAAAGGTCGCATGGGGCTAAATCTGGAGAGTAAGGTGGGTGTGGCAAGACGGTAACCTCCGACTTCAAAAATTGCTTCACAAGCTCAGATGTATGTGATGAAGCATTATCATGAAGTAGACGAACATGCCTAAATCCTGACATAGGGCGTCATTTATGATAATATTTTTAGAACTTTTTTAGTATAACATCTCGGTAATACCAACCTGTAACACTTTTGCTCTTCGGCACCGGAATTTGTACGGCTATACCATCACCTGAGAAGAATTTGCAATAAAGAACCTTCTTTGTGCTTATGGTTCTTTTGGCAACTACAGGCCTTCTACCGTGTTTAGTTAGCCATATTTTGTTTCCAATTTTTCTTATTGGTTCGAAATAGTGAACCCATACTTTGTCACCATTAACAATGTTTGCAAATTGTCTTTGATTGAATTTGGGAAACATTTTGAGCATTTAGCGGTTTGTACTCGTACCTGATTTTGGTCATTTGTCAATATACGCGGTATCCATCTGGCAGAAATCTTTCGTACTTTCAAAATGAAATGCAACCGCGATAGCGATATGCCAACGGCTTTGGCAATTTCACGAATCGTGTATTTGCCATCACTTTCAATTATTTCCCTAACTTTTGAGACATTTGCCTTGCCTGTTACAGTCACAGGTCGGCCAGATTTTGCTGCATCTTTGACGGACTCTATGCCAGTCAGAAATTTCGTTCTCCACCTGCGAACTGTCTCATAAGATATCTTATCAGGCTCATAAACTTCCCCCAATTCAGTAAAAATCTGCATTACCGAATGACCGAGAGTTTGTTCGTACTTTTCTATAAGGTCTAATTTCTGCAATTTTCTCAACCCGTTTCCCAACCAATTTTACAACAGTGGTCAACGACTGGCTATATTGAAATGACTATAAGTTTAAAACGATGTGAAGCCGAAGGCTCGTGTTAGGTATTGGATAGAGCTATTCAACAGTATCATCATCCGCGAAATCGTGCAAAGCGTTATCGCGCTGTGGTACAAGATACAAGATATAAGATATTTGGTTGACCAATCAAGGGCCTCGGAAGGCTTTGTTGACAAAAGAGGTACAATACACATTACATATCGAACAGCCCTCATACAACACGATTTGTGTACTACCTGTAGATATTTGTATATCAATATGACCAATCATGGCACTGTTCCCCTTATGTAGTTCCAAATAAGATTTTGTTGCCCAGTTGTGGCCCCACCCTATCCCCCGGGGTCATCATTTGTGAGCTACCTGGGGATGCGTGCACTCCCTTGGGGTGATGTAAAACGAGACTTCTGCTTGTTTTCTGTAATATTCTGTGTCTCAAGAAAATTGAATTAAATACTTTTTTATGAAAAGGTTAAATACGAAAGACTATCCATACATACCTTTATACAGATTTATGAAATATATATCTGTACGAGAGTGCGTGGAAACACGTGCGTGCATGCATGCGTGCGTACATGTGTTCATCATAATTTCTTAGACCCGTAGGCATAGCAACCCCACTCCATTTTTTCTTACAACTGTAAGGCCCTGTATTGGACGTGCTAGGTATATAGCTATATATACTTAATGACACCATCATATAAAACAGTCATCAGGACACAGGTTTCATACTCAAGAAGCTCAAATCTTGAAGATAAAATTCATTTTAGAAAATCGATCACAGCTGTGCACAGGTCTACTTTCAGCAGCTGAATATTTCACAAATAAAGCAGATTTACCTTGTCAGCTTTCGCACTCCGGTCGTCCCCAGCTTCCTCTTAAGTCTATAATTTTTCAAAGCCCTTCGTTAGACAATCAAGGCATCAAATTGTGAAAAAATTAAAGAGATAGGTCCTTTTTTATTTGCAAGATCTCGGGGGTTTCCGGGAGATTGCATCGCTTCCTTGTCCCATATCTAGCTAACACGACAACCCCCAAACTCACTTCCTTCCAGGTTTCAGTCAAGGATCATATCCCAAACAACGAATTCTGGAGTGTTAACTACACTTTTGATTATATGATTTTCTTTCTTTTTCTTCCTTTGGAATCTGTGTCATGTTTTGGACTTTGGAGTCTTCTGAATAACAAGCACTAAAATAAGTTACTGTATTCGTCTACAATTGATAAACGTTTATCATTAGTAACATATACTACAATGCATATTGTTGCCGAAAAGAACATACTTTTCCTCTATCATAGAAATAAATTTTGGAGGCCTGACATGTGAATAAAGAAATTTTATAACGAATGGGATTAAATGTGATGCCCTACCACTTCATTACAATAGATAATTCCTAATAATTTTCTGTTAAGATTTCTTTCTAACCGAGGATCTACAGAAAATTTACCGTGCATTAAACATCAGCTACACATATACTGCCAAACAGCTTTTCAGTTCAGTTTATTAGCACAAAATCATACAGTTTACAGACATGTATTGATTTATACATCACATACACGGAGAGCAGATAGACATCAATGTACACATACAATAATACTGCGAGTACAGTGGTGTACACGACACACATTATATCATTAGTATACTCGTACTAACATTTATAAGCATATGTGCATATATATTGAACATTTGATATATCTTTATATGATATAAAGTTGAGTATATAATATGCACTATGACCGACATTATCTCTATGGGCAGTAGCTTTCTGAAGAAAGATACAAAGATTGTGAAGTTGTTTTCTGTTTCTAAGACTAACTAACTGAACAAGCTGACCTTGTCCAATAATATCTTAATGTATATACTACACTAATGACTATACTGTGGACTTTCCAAAATAAAGAGATATTTATCTTCGCTTTTGTTAAGATTACTTAACTAGAAATTGAAATTGACAGGAACAGAAAAGGCCCTGCATCAGACCGACAATGTAAATTTTGTAATTCAGACTCTGTAGAAGATGAAATTCATTTTATGTTTGAATGCCCAACTTATGAACAATATAGACAAGAATTTGTAAATCTTATGATAGAAGAAAATACCAACTTCTCCTTGCTTTCAAATAAAGATAAATTGATATGGTTTATGTCAAATGAAAATAGTAATATAATAACTTGTTTTGCTGACTATATATATAAGTGTCATGAGAAAAGATGCAATGTTATCGCGGGATATATATCTGAATAATGAATAAACATAAATGTGAACAAAACTTACAAGATCTAATTAAGTAGCATACCATTTATATAGCGTTTTGTGCCATCTACTGTTATAACATTCTGTACATTTATTAATGTGCTTATCTATTATACATGAAGGTTCACTGAGCGCTATCATTTGGATTTCTTTTCCTGTTTATTTCAAGTAATTTCATTTTTTCAATACTCATGCTATATTGGGTCTGAATACCCTTAATGGGTCAAAACTGGAAATAAATGATATTCTATCAATTCATAATTTACAAATATGACGAGCTGTCTGTACGACTGTAACAACCTTGCTCTATACCCAATTTATGTGAAGATAGCCTATATTTTGAAAGATAGTGAATAAGATTTTTGGGGAAACTTTTTCTAAGGTAATATTGTAGATTGAATGTATCAAACAAGTATTTGTAGATAAGACATTTAGAAGAGTTTTCAAGGAAAGCGTTTCTGTCTTGAATAAAAATACTTGTCAGCCTTTGTTCTGCCGTAACAAGACGTTTTGGGGCTGTTAACACTTTGTGAAAATGTAGCAAACTCATTTTTTATGCATAGTCCGATTAAATTTATGACATTAATATTTTTCGTAACAGATCAATTTAGATCTTATGCATTTTACAATTCTATTTCTCTATATTTAAAGTTCTAAAATATATATAAATAAAAATTCACAGAAAAATAGGTACTCTTTCAGAAAAAACACGAATTACTCTGTGACACCGTTAGCGCCATTTCCATGTTGGCTAACTTCGATGAATGATATTGGACATATCAAGAAGGTGTGTCCCCTATACATTGCATTAGATGATGATATGAAAAACTACTTTAGAATTATTCGCAGACGGAATCACCTCTAAATTCTATAATTCTGTATGTTCTATGCACTGATTTTAAAACAACTTGTGGGTAAAACATCTTATCTGTTTACTGATAAGCAAGCAGTTTCAGATGAACAAAGAACTAAACACAACAAAGAAACAAACAACAAACAAACAAACAAACAAGAAACAAAATCTTACATTTATTGGGAAGCATTTGACTCAGATGAGGTATTACAAGAGATTATTTGGAATTTTTCTTTTATTTTCCAATATTTCCTTTATTTTATTCATTTTTCAGCGTTTTATCTATCTATTTACATATATTTTGCACGGAGGCTTCCGGGAAATGGAAAATAGACATTCTCCAGCCTATGATAATATTAATATTCGAATTTTAATCTTGGGGTTGACTTAATATTTTCCGATAGGTTTGAAACTGTCTTACTACGTCCAGGAACCAGTATCGCAAAATCTGATAGTGATAATATCAGTTTGAAAATTTTGTGGAAATAATTTCTTGTTCAACCTTGATAGCTTTGCAGAATACAGACGCTGGATCGTTCTATACAATTCCGTCTGCGGACTTACTTCTGTCTGAAATTTCAATTTATGATATATTCTAATTTACCTGTCTTAATAAATGCAATTCATCAATTAATTCTTGAGTTAATGATGAAAAAAGACCTTATAAAAAGTACTAGTGCAGGGTTGCGAGGTACTATGGATACATGCCTTATTGTATTTTCGCTTTCATAAATTAATTTTAATAATGAAAAAGTTTACCACCAAAAGAAATGGACGTCGAATATTTGTGCAGGTTACAAATTTGATTGATGACTGTTGAAGTAACTGCGAACGATTTAACAAGAAGCCATTTGTATTGGTTGTTTTTTTCTCTCACCTCGTGTACATTAAATCAATCAGGTGTTTTTAAATTCACTGAGAATCACTTGGGCATGGATCGACCGTCGTGTTTTACATTTTGGGTGTAGTTTGTGGTGTAAATTGACAATAATATATTATCCTCAATTAGTGGCATATGTTTTATCAGTGGTTTAATCTTTGTAAAGTTCATCATAATATCATGAATATTGGGCTATAATTGCACACTTCACCAATTATACACTTTGAAGCTTCTTTATTGCAAACAATCAGGTTTTAACACATCAAACATTTAAAAAAAAAATGAAAATAATACACATGCATGGTACTGCAATCAGGGATAACTCATGATATTTTTCCCCATGACATTTATGTACCTTTGTATATTTTCAGCCCAAAACAACTCATGGCTTAAAATATTTCTATTTGAAATAGGCTTCATGGTTATTTGGTAAACGCCCCTATCGCTTACAGTTAGCAAGGCTGTTGCTCATAATAAACAACAATCAAAGGAAAGCGACTGATTATTTCTAATCAAGCAACAAATGATTGCTAAAATACATGTAACAGTAAAAATGATATTGCGAGCATTTCGTAAACGCCGTAACCGTTTCTTACAGCAAGACCCAGACAAGTTATTTTTCTGCAGAGATCTCGGTAGTTGTGTATCCAGTCGTCTTTGGAACTGAGATGATGATGATGATGATGATGATGGCGGTGATGATGAGGAGGAAAGGCACGCTGAACGACAAAACAGGAACAAGGAGATGAACATTTAGAACTCTGAGGGTACACGTGTATGTACTGGTGGAGATGAACATTTAGGAGAACTCTGAGGGTACACGTGTATGTACTGGTATGCTGTAGAGATTATTGTAATAATCTTAAATTTATTTTAACACGTGTAATGTAATTTGTAGCATCATCTTTCACTTTTCCAATGATGTTATCGGTCAAAAGACAAACTGTTGCAACGTGCATAGGTGTAAACAAAACTCTTTTGAATGGTACTTCTAGCCTATGATATGACTCTATGTATTTGTGAGTAAGGATCTCTCTCTCTCTGGAAAAAATGTAACTTTATAATTTTTTTGAAAACAGCAATGATTTTGAATTCAGTAACACAATTCGATATTTACCTTTGTTTGCCATATACCTGTATTCTCTTGTCTGTTGTACACTCAGATGGCTGAGAATTAAGTTATGGTTATCCCAAGATGGAGGTGGGAGAAACAGGAGTATTAATTTTTCATTATTGACGCAAAAGTTGCTAAATAGTACACAGATCTACGATTTCTTTATTAGATTATAACTTGTTTTGAAGCACACAGTTTTCGTAAATCATTTACAGAATTACTTCCTTATTATGTCCTTTGTTTATGATAAGCGACTTAAAAGGAGGGGTTTCTGTTTTGGATCCAAACATACGCCAGAAAGAGTGAATTTCTTTTACCTTTAAAAAAAAATTCTTTAATTTTTTTGTGATGGTTTAGGATTAGGGTGGGGCACAATAGTAAAGGATCACCAATAATCTGCTCATTAAAGTAATATATATATTTAAATATATATATATATATATATATTCTACCGGAGAAGCATTTTATAAATGAAATTAAAGTTCATTTAACACACCCTGTGGTGCAATATTTCGCAGAAAATGCACCTAAAGTGAAATATTCCTGAAAGGTTATATAATGTCAAATCGAATTATTACTCTTATTAATGGTTCTTAAATAACCATCTAAATATAAAAGGTTAGGAAAACTCACCCAAGACTGAGGACATCTATCATTCACGAAGGAAATACATTGCGTTATATAATTTCATTTGTTCCTTTGAGCATGTGTTGTAAAATAATCGAACGACTTTCTTTAACATACTTATCTTTTTTTATATCAAATATGACCTAGTTGTGAAAATCAAAAACTGTTCATTTTATCCATAACACGACTTGTATCCGTTTTTCTTTGGATAACACGAAATGTGTTCGAATGAGGCATCATATTACCACGCTGTTTACCATTGAACAGAAATATGACCAAATGTCGGTATTTCATTTGGTGGTCACAAACAGAATGTGTTTGTGATACACCGATGCTCCCGTATGGCCAAACTCCTAGGTAAAACATTTATATACGAATGAAGGTCTCGTCACAAGGAATACACATGTGAAATATGAATATCCCAGCATGAATCATTCAAAAGTTATGACCAAGATTAAAGTTTTTCAAAAGAAGTTCGAACTCCAAGGTAAAGGCCACAAGTTAAAAAAAAATTGGTACCAAAAGAAAGGTCTCGCCACAAAAAATACACATGTGGGATATGAAAGCCATATCACCATCCATTCAAAATTTATGACCAGGGTTGCGGACAAACAAACGAACACACGTGATCGGACAAACCAAAAACTATATGCCCTCGAATATCCTATCACATTGGCATAAAAATAGATAAAAATTGAATAATAACTGTTTCGCTTTATTGGATGCTCACAAAAGAACCATAAGCATACTGTTAGCTAACAGCATCACCCCATACCCTTAAAATAGACAATTGTTCATTTTTTGAAAGTACTTACAAGTTTACGATAAACTAGAGCAGCATATTTTTTTCACGACTTTTGATACCGTGAGAATGCAATACTTAATACTAAAATAAAGTACCTAGATATCAATAGACTCCGAATTATTCATCACTTCTGTATTTCTGTCTTAAACACATTTTGTACAGTTACACACATCCGTATGAAAAGTTACGGAAATCAAACAAATTAATAAACAAAAGTTATGGACTTTAACCCTTGGTAATTCTAGGACTCGCAGTAGAATAGAAGTAAGGTTCTTTTTTGTGTGTGTATGTTGCAGGATAACGTCCTTGGTCTCGAAATGTTGTTTGAAATAAAAAAGCTTCGGCTTTAATATTTAAAAACAGCATTTCTCTACCCCGGAGGTTATCCAGCAACATATACAAAAACGCAATCATTATTTCTTAGATGAAAACATCTGCTTCTGCCACCTCCATTTTTGGATAACCGTAACTTCAGTTACGGGTTGTCGTTTATTCCCCAGTGAAATTGGTCATCGAATGGGTATTCACCATTCAACCATCTGTAGAGCTGTCAGAATGTACCAGTTAACAAAAGACGTCAAAGATAGTGCAAGATCTGGAAGACCCTGTAAAACATCTGTTCAAAGAGGACAATGCACTCATCAGGATAGTTAGATGAAACGTTTTTACCATTAGTTTAGTTTTTTAAAAAGGGAATGGTTGCCACATCCTTTGCTTTCAACGAAAATAGTGCAAAATCGACTGAAGTCATTTGGCTATCGTGCAAGAAAACCCACAAAGAGGCTTTAGCTTTCATCCAACCACAAAGCAACACGTATACTATGCATACATTGGAACTTAGCCTCTTTGAGGGAAGCCCATTGGATGGACGAGAATTGCGTTTGCTGCATATCACAGATGAACGAATGCGTGTATGATGGCAATCTAGAACTGCATATGCTGAACGAAATATTGTAGAGACGATTCCCTTTGATGGTGGATCAGTTATGGTGTGAGACCCGTTTTCCTACGACTGTAAGCTGGATCTTACCGCAGTGATGGATAAATGTAATGCACAAAATTACCAAAGGGACATTTTTGCTGCAAGTGTTGTGCCTAATTTTGACAATTTACTTCTAACAAGGTCAGTGTTCATGGATGACAATGCCAGACCACATCAGGCTCGTGCTGTGCAGGACGTTTTGCGACACTAATATGGCATGCTAGAAGTTCAGTTTTAAATCCTATTCAGCACACCAGGGACATCACTGGCCGGCGAGGTCGTCAAAGGACATCTCCAATTCAAGCATTAGATGAACTGACATAAGCAC
This sequence comes from Ostrea edulis, assembly GCF_947568905.1. Taxonomy (NCBI): domain Eukaryota; kingdom Metazoa; phylum Mollusca; class Bivalvia; order Ostreida; family Ostreidae; genus Ostrea; species Ostrea edulis. The sequence continues at coordinate 74,737,157 of NC_079164.1, read as the reverse complement.
TGCACTAGGAGTGGCAAGGTATACCACAACATCAAACAGTTAATCAGATGCTTCAGAAGACGCTCAGAGTCTGTCATTTGTATGAACGGAAATTACACTAGATATGAATAAACCTGTTTTGTCTGAAGTTTACAACACGTAAAATTAACCTTATTTAACTTTATTTCGTTCATGATAGACATTTAAATCAATACAAAAGTATAGTTATTTACTGTAATCCGCAAAATATCACGTCTTTTTATGTTTTAAAAAAAGAATGACAAGAAATACATTTATATTGATGGTGTTGTTACGTTTTTAGAGATCAAATGAGTCAATTAGAAAAAAAACCCGTCAAAAACTGTTAGTTGTATCTTAAAGTGTGAAATTAATCATCGTACTTAAGGTAAGAGAAAGAGTGTGGTGAGATATTTTCTCAGGTGTACTCTCTCTCTCTCTCTCTCTCTCTCTCTCTCTCTCTCTCTCCACATATTGTACATGTAGTTCTGGTAGCACGATCCATTTGCAATTTACAGGAAATATACTGGTAGTAATTAGGAAAGCAGGATTGCAATTTCCCATTGTTCTCATACAGCAAATTCTTTCTAAGTGTTTCTGACTCCTATACAATTTAAACATCAAATGCAGTTTGGTTTCATAAACTATGGTTATATACATTCACTGACTTATTGACTGTTTACAAGAGCTGGGATTCTTAATATTCTTTGTGTTAGGGGTCTTACATTTTCTAGACAGATGTAGGGAAATCCAGCAAAAAGTAATTTTGTTTCAACATATTACACTTTTGCTTTACAATCAATCACTTGAGACAAGCATTATTGGGAAATCAATCCTACGCAAAAATATCTAAAGATAGATTACAGATGATGGAGAAACCATGACGTTTTGGTAATTACACTTAAAATTCCAAGTCGTCAACGGTCAGTATATTTCTTGAAACGAATATGATATATCATTTCCCCCCTATAATTACGTGATATCCCACGTTATACCGGTCGCTTACGTTAATGTCTCTGTCCATGAGATATGATGCACAGTTTAAACACAAGACAGGCGTCAAACAATGTTCTGAATACCAAGTACCATAAAAGTCGGCGATGAAACAAGGAATATTTATTAGCAGCCAGAGTGCAAATGCACAGAGGCCTAAAAACAATCCTCTAAAATTACAAAATTCATGGGCAAGTAATTGTTTTATGATAATAACATAAATGCATGTATACATGATATTTTTATGTTTGGAATGGTACTAGTGTCTGATAGAATCATGTGACCACACGATAGATATGGACATGAAAACTTTTTGTTATTCTAAAATTTTGATCAACTCATTTGTAAAAGGAGAAATTTAGAGAAAGTACATTTAGAAAAAAAGAGACAACTAAACAACAAATAAAGGAAATTCAAGATCGTCTCTTTATAAGAATGAAATGCTTTACAGAACGTTACAGCCGTTATGTACAAGGTACCGTCACTTTGTCTAGTTATGTATGGAGAAAAGTTGTAAAGGTTACCTCAGTTTTATTAAGAATTATCCGTTAATTACAATTCTGTAATTATCGAGTCAATTACAGGATGATCAAATTTTTGATATAGTAGGACCCGTTGAGAATTTCTGACTACTAACTATCATTTGCTTTTAGTTGCAGATTGAAGCCTAGTTGTGTTCTAACAACTCCTGTTGAATTGTAAGATGCGTTTAGTTCACCACTCTTCATTCCTTGTCCGAGATTACCAAGCAGGTTAAGGTGAGTATTTTTTCTTATCTTTTGTTTATGTTAAACTTGGTTTACGAGTAGTTTTAAAAGACCAGGGAGTGATATATATGTAGTAAAAGATGCGAAACTTTACCGAATAAAAGTTTATAGACGAAATTTCATTGATCGTCTTGTTAATGTATTGCACTTTCAAAGACTCCCCCCCCCCCCAACACTTGAACATTCAGACACAACTTACACCATCAGATCACACGTACAAAAATAAAGCATTGTGAAACTTTTTAAAGTATTTCAAAAAGATGTGTGAAACGTTTTGAACTACAATTGTATTTTAAAAAGATGTATGAAGCTTTTTGAACTATTCTAAAAAGATGTATGAAGCTTTTTGAACTATATTTCAAAAAGATGTATGAAACTTTTTGAACTATTTCAAAAATATGTATGAAGCTTTTTGAACTATTTTAATCAGATGTTTATTATTATTTTTAACTATTTCAATATGTATATATGATAGTTTTGATAGGTCGGTTTTTAGACGGGACATAAATATGGTACAGTGATGTTTGTACGTTGGTCTGCCGTTTGAGGTTTCATTTCTATGTCGCACATATAGCTGAAACCTGCTGTGTAGATTCTTAATGGTGTCACTCTAGATCTATTTGAAAGAAGAATCGCTATTAAACAAATTCAACATTATGTTATATTGAGGGTGCATAATTTGGCCGTCTAACTTCTTTCATAGTTTTCAAGTAAGGACCTTTTTATTTTACGGAGTTTTGATATAAGTACTAAAGATATGTATGTGGTTAGAATTTTGATTTTCAAATTTTAGGAAATATCTCGGGGTCTGTGTTTGCCCAACTCTTAATTTTGTATACCTTATATGAGTTATGAAATTGACGACTGATCGTTATCTTCACTTTTTCATGTATTACATAGCGAGAACATGGTTTGTTCGTCTAGCCTCTCTCGTCGGTCTCTCTCTCTCTCTCTCTCTCTCTCTCTCTCTCTCTCTCTCTTATTATGTACCTTTTCTCCTTCAGCCTACGTAAGCTTGTGACGGGCGTATTATGTACCGTATTCACCCTACATAATCTTATGACGGGCGTATTATGTACCGTATTCACCCTACATAAGCTTGTGACGGACGTATTATGTACCGTATTCACCCTACATAATCTTGTGACGGGCGTATTATGTACCGTATTCACCCTACATAATCTTGTGACGGGCGTATTATGTACCGTATTCACCCTACATAAGCATTAGACGGGCGTATTATGTACCGTACTCACCCTACATAAGCTTGTGAGGGGCGCATTTTGTACCATATTCACCTTACATAAGTATGTGACAGGCGTATTATGTACCATATTCACCACACATAAGCATGTGACGGGCGTATTATGTACCGTACTCAACCTACATAGGCTTGTGACGGGCGTATTATGTACCGTATTCACCCTACATAAGCATGTGACGGGCGTATTATGTACCGTATTCACCCTACATAATCTTGAGACGGGCGTATTATATACCGTACTCAACCAACATAAGCTTATGACGGGCGTATTATGTACCGTATTCACACCCTACATAAGGTTGAGACAGGCGTATCATTTATCGTTCTCAATCTAATAAGCTTGTGACGGGCGTATTATGTACCGTATTCACCGTACATAAGCTTGGGGTGGGCATATTATGTACCGTATTCACCCTACATAAGCTTGTGACGGGTGTATTATGTACCGTACTCACCCTACATAAACTTGTGACGGGCGTATTATGTATCGTACTCACCATACATAAGCTTGTGACGGACGTATTATGTACCGTACTCACCCTACATAAGATTGTGACGGGCGTATTATGTATCGTACTCACCCTACATAAGCTTGAGGCGTGCGTATAATGTATCGTATTCACCCTACATAAGCTTGTGAGGGGCGTATTATGTACCGTATTCACCTTACATAAGCTTGTGACGAGCGTATTATGTACCGTATTCACCCTACATAAGCTTGTGACGGGCGTATTATGTACCGTATTCACCCTACATAATCTGGTGACGGTCGTATTATGTACCGTATTCCCTCTACATAAACTTGTGACGGGCGTATTATATACATGTACCGTATTCACCCTACATAGGCTTGTGACGGGTGTATTATGCACCGTACTCTCCCTACCTAAGCTTATTACCTACACAGGCTTGTGATGGGTGTATTATATACCATATTCACCTTACATAAGCTTGTGACAGGTGTATTATGTACCGTATTCACCTTACATAAGCTTGTGATGGGCGTATTGTGAACCGTACTCACCCTACATAAGCTTGTGACGAGCGTATTATGTACCGTATTCACCCTACATAAGCATGTGACGGGTGTATTATATACCGTATTCACCCTACATAAACTTGAGACGGGCGTATTATGTACCGTTTCCGCTACTATTTAATAAGATGTTTGACATTTTTTCAAACTATTTTAAGAAGATGTGTGATATTTTTAAAACTATTTCAACAAAATCTGCGATGCCTTTTGGTGGAATACGGTTTTCATGGTTTGATAAAATGAAGCGTGTTTTGGGGATGATGATTTCATGGTTATTCACAAATGTAACTCACTTGTTTCCTTGGGTTTGAACCATAGTGAATAAATATATAAATTAAAAAGATTCCCATTTTAGCTTACCGCAACCTTTTCTCTTTTTCTGCACATTTTAACAGGAAATATCAGTTGGAATTATTTATCATTTAAAAAGCGTTCCTTTCAAAATTTGAGAAAATCAGAACTAGTGAAAAAACACTGTATTCTGTTTCAGCTGTCAATATATAGATAAAATTGATGGTTTGTCATTCGAAGCACCATGCAACCCGCTAATTTTAAAGTCATGATATTGGGAATTATGAGAAATGGTTTTGCCCCTTTGTGATTACACCCTCCCAGTAAATTTTGTTTATGCTTATCTTGTACAATCATACCTGTACGTATGCAGGTGCTTAATTTCAGTATACCTTATATTTTCACCACATTAGCTTTGATTAATGAATGATAAACCTTTGGTTAGATTTTTATCTATTTATGAAGCATCTTATTAGTTAAAGCAGATGATCTTCCTTAGCCTCGCCCTTCTGTTTTACTATTTGTTAATTTGTATCAAACCTCATCAAAACATTATTTTTAAAACTGCATTGTTTATGAAGTTAAAAGAGTTAGTAATCAGAAATTAATTTTTTGGTCTTTATCAGCCATTCAAATAAAAATAAACTAAATAAAGATATGCTTAAACAGGGTCATTATTATCTCATTTATCATCATAATAAGACAAAATGTCTCTTCGCTCAATTAATTGCTAAATGAATTGAATAGCATCACGACAGAGGGATAATACGATAACAGTATTATCTACCTACAGACAATCCAGTCAAACATGTAATACTTAAATGCAAAATTGTTGTTCATATTGAAAGCGCACTTAATCAAATTGAAATTTCATTTCCTTCTATATAACAATAACATTAATCTCACCAAAGTTAGTTTTTATCTTTTTCAATGCCATTGGACGAGAAAACATGTTATCCAATTGCTTGGTGTCCATCAGCGACATGGGCTACTGCTACGGGAGGGAATGTTCTCGGACTGAAGACCTTTGATGTCTAACTGCATAAAGCGTACCGTGGTGCTATTGGTTGAGGGAAGTTAAGACAATCCCTTACCACAACCGAGCACAGTTTGTGTTCCGGATGTGGGTCTTATTTTTTTCTTCAATCATGGACTTCACATGCATTAAGTTAATTTCTGCACTGTTTGCTTAATCAATCTGCTAATTCATATTAAGTTTATTAATTGACCCATTAATTTTCCTAGTTAACAGAGTCGTCATCTAAATATGGATATGTTTGTACGGTGCTTTGATAAGCAACGATCATGGTTTGATTCGAACCGCAAATTGTACAATGTGGTGGACTGGGAAGTTCAGAGAGATATGCAAGGGGCCATGTCAGTAAATTTTTTAAACAGTAATGAGTATTTATGGAAGTTGACTAATTCATATACTATAAACGACCCAAGATTTTCGAATAATGGTTTTGACGGAGAATCAGACCGAGTATCTAAAAATAATTCTAGCTGCTCGTTTTTTTCAATTTGTATACATGTATATTCTGTCCATACCAGATTTCATGGTGTTGCCTTAAACTGTCGAACAATAACTGATGGAAGGAAGTGTATGCAGACATCGTAATAAAGCTCTCTGGTATATAGTATCCCATTGGGGATCCTGGTTAGAATAGGTCCTCAGTATTCCTTGCTTGTCGTATGAGACTAAGAAAAAACGAGGCCCTACGTCACAGAAGGTGTGACACGATAAAGATCCCTCCCTGCTCAAAGGCCTTACGCATAGAGCATAGGCCTAAATTTTGCAGCCCTTCACCGGAAATGGTGACGTTTCCATATGAATGAAAGATTCTTGAGAGGGACGTTAAACAATATACAATGAATCAATCTGGTATGTAGTGGAAAAAAAATTAATCTTGTATAATGTAAATAATTCCATTCTACACACACAATTTACGTTACCTGTTTACTGACGCTTGTTATCAATATGTACACCAAAAGTTTTTCAGTCTTCACAGTTTCAATTGTTATATTCATTGCAGTTCTGTGGCGTCTTTTATTTGGAGTTCACTGGGATATATCAAATCGACATATGAACAAATGTGAATGAAAGGTGTGTATAACGAACAGTGATCAATCTCATAACTCATATAAGTAATACAAAATAGATAGTTGGGCAAACACGGACCCCTAGATATAACAGAGGTGGGATCAGGTGCCTAGGAGGAGTAAGCATTCCCTGTCAAACGGTCACACTCGCCGTGAGCGCTATTTTTGATCAGTTAAACGGAGTTATCCGTAGTCAAATTCAGTGTGCCAAGATCGGCCTAACAATTGGTATGAAACACGTCAGACAGCATTTGACCCAATGATAGCTTCACTACTAGACAAACCATTGTCTATATATCTTTGTATTTATATCTTGTTCTCAGTCATTCAAAAAATTACATCGTTAAACACCACTCTCATTCTACGCACAAGTACTTTGAAGTTGATATTCAAAAGATGCTCATTGAGTTCCTCATTGACAATATCTACCTGGTTTTTAGTGATTAGGTTTTCAAACAGTCTGTTAAAATTCCCCATGGGCATAAATTGTGCACCTTTATTAGCTGATCTGCTTTTCTATATTTATAAAGCAAAAGCTTCTACAAGAAAAGAAAAAATCTCTGACTGTGACCTGCAGCTCGGCATTTAGATATATCAACGACGTTTTATCCATCAACAATACTCATTTTCATTCATATGTCAATTCGATGTATCCTAGTGAACTCAAAATAAAAGACAACAGTCTTCCATCTTTGCTTCATATCTGGATATCTTATTGAACATAGAAGTAAACGGCAAACTGTTACAAACGGGATGACTCCATCGTCAACTTCCCATATTTTTGTAGCAATATTCCATTATCACCTGCATAAAGTGTTTGTGTCTCAACTGATTCGATACACGAGATCATGTTTTGCGCATGCTTGTTTTTATTTTTAAATCGAGACAGGTTACTGACAAACAAATTGATGTCACAGGGGTATCAGCAGTCTTGTTTAAATTCAGCATTTCACACATTCTATGGTCGTTATAATGATCTAGATTGCCAATACAACCTGCCATTAGGTCAAATGCTGTCTGACGTGTTTCATAGCAATTGTTAGGCCGTTCTTGACACACTGATTTTGACTACGGATAACTCCGTTTGCCTAATTAGGATATAGGGCTCACGACGGATGAGACCGGTCGACAGGGGATTCCTACTCCTCCTAGGCACCTGATCCCACCTCTGGTGTGTCCAGGGGTCCGTGTTTGCCCAACTTTTAATTTTGTATTCCTTGTGGGAGTTGTGAGATCGATCACTGTTAGTTATCTTCACCTCTTTTCATGTAAATGTTGAGTTGAAGGTCACACCAACATATTGTTCTTCTCATTAATGTATCGAAGAATTTATATCCTTAATCTATATCTACATATGGTGTAACATGTAAAAGTGTTTAAATTGAATTTGTTTTCACGTAAAATATGAATCATGACATTAAATTTATTTAGATTTATAAATGTACATTTTATTTCATTCTATTTTTAATTGGATAAGTTAAATCAATTTCATTTAAATTCTTTGGAGGAAGATTTTTTTGTTACGCTGCAATATTTGTAACATTAAGATTGTACTTTACATTTCTTAAGTGAGTGCAGTGTTATTTTTGGTCATCTACCACTGAAATTAGAATTGCTAACACTTAAAATAAAGACAATTAGAATTAGAGTAGTCAATTTCAAGAAACTGATACATAGAAACATGTTTAATGCAGCTAATAGCCATTCTTATGACTTTGTTTAATGCAATTTAGAAATGAAATCTTTTGTGAAACCTTATCTCAATTAAGTTTAATTCAGCATTAACATACTATGATAATTATTATGATAGTTTAATTATCTCTCTAAAGAATCCTTTAACTATAATGCTCTAGGCCAAGGAAACGGATGTATTGTGCGTTGAAATATAATTTACTTCACTGACCGAAGTTCAATTTGATATTTATCAGCCATTCGAAGTCTTAACTCCGAGCAAATTAATTCTTTGTAAAAAGAGAACGGTGAGGATTTACTGAAGACTTTTGTGGTTTGTACCAATATTGATAATGTACAGCAAAACAAGGAAAATTCGTGGTGATTGATTTTTCGTTGACTTTGACGATATAGACATTCAAATTACTAATATTTGTCAGTAATAAATGTTCCTAAGTTATTTGAATAAAAGGTGAAGATAACGAACAGTGATCAATCTCATAACTTCTGTAAGGAATACAAAACAGAGAGTTGGGCAAACACGGACCCCTAAATATACCAGAGGTGGAATCAAATGCCTAGGAGGGGTAAGCATCTCCTGTCGACGGTCATACCCACCGTGAGCCCTATATCTTGACCAGGTAAACGGAGTAATCCATAATTAAAATATGTGCCAAGAACGGTCTATCAATCGGTATGAGACACGTCAGACAGACTTGACCCAATGGTAGGTTGTATTGGCAAAGTAGATTATTATAATGACCATAAAATTTTGACTGTTGAAACACGTGTAACATCAACTTGTTCGTCAGTAGCCTGCCTTGATTTAAAAGCTGATCATACGCAGGACAAGCTCTTGTGTATTGAATAAGCTGATAGATAGAAACACAGAAATGCAAGTGATAATGAAATATTGCAATACATGAAGGTGAAGATAACGAACAGTGATCAATCTCATAACTCCTACAAGCAATACAAATTAGATAGTTGGGCAAACACGGACCCCTGGACACACCAGCGGTGGGATCAGGTGTCTAGGAGGAGTAAGCATCCCCTGTCGACCGGTCACATCCGCCGTGAGCCCTATATCCTGTTCAGGTAAACGGAGTTATCCGCAGTCAAAATCAGTGTACCAAGAACGGCTTAACAATCGGTATGAAACACGTCAGACATCATATGACCCAATGATAGGTTGTATTGACAAACTAGATCGTTAGAACGACCATAGAATAAATATGGAACGTTGACGACGGAGAACCTGAAATCATCCCGTTTGTCATAAAGTTGAGTTGTTAGATTGCTGTTGATTAAACGATTACAGGTATATATGAATGTTAGATAAACAATCGAGCTTTTCATTCTACATAAAGAAAAAGGTTTTAGATTATTTATAATGAACCTGAAAATATACCCCCAGATAAATCTACGTAAAGATATTCTATGAATCCATTCACAAACTGTTAATTTTCACCAAGAATAAACAGCTATAGATGATAGCCTTATGATAGGAAGTTTAGAACTACATTTTGATAGTTTGCGCTGTAGATCCTCACCTTTATCATCGCTCTTGACGTTCTACACAATTCAGTGTCACCTTACTGGTGCTGTCCTAAGCCTGGACGCCACATTTGTTTTTTCATTTGCCTTCGGTATGGAGAAAAATTTCTAAACAGATGAATTATTTTAAAGATTTAAGCGGGTTTGTATTATCAACTTTTTTCTGTAAGGATACATGTGCAATCTGTGGAAGTTAAACTGATTAGTATAACTAATTGATGAAATTCTGTTTGTTTCCGCAAAAAAAGATACTTACAGTATTGGTTTTCTTTGAAAAAAAAAACACCTACACAAACAGAGACTTTTTAGATGTTTAAAAAAAACCATAAACAAATCTTGACAAAAATTCCCTATTTCAAATTTTGTACCCGATGTAACACGAAATGCCATCTATCACTTTGCCACAGACATTTATTTCAAAAATACAAACTTAATGTGCTAGTCATCATTAAGCAAGTACACAATCTTTTTCTAAAATGAATAATTACAGTAATTACTTTTTGTGTCAACAGATTATGTGTTTAGTCGTGGACATGTGGTAATGTGGAACATTAGTTACACGGACGTGAGGAGGAGTTCTGGCTTGATTTAAATTCAGCAGGTGGTAAGTCATACTTCTCGCATTTTGTAAAAAAAAAAAAACACCTCAAAATAATGGACTCATATTCTTTGTGTTTTAAAAGATCTCGTACATTAGTTTTACTATTTGTGCTTGTATATTAGCATTAGGAGCACTGTGCTTAACAACGCGAATAACGAGAATCGTGTCTACTTTATTGACCCTATATGGAACTCTTACACCTTTTCTACTTCACTTATGTCCCATTTATTTTATGTATAAATTGAAGAATGAGTAAAAGATTTACTTAAACCAGGTTGGAATTACAGTCTTGTTCAATGTTTGCATATTTGTCATTATGGGGTTAGATAGGGTTTGCATGTACTTAAATGCATGTTGCATTTTACAACTTCTGATAGTCTAAGTGTACAACAGGAATTGGCAAGCTTAATTTAAAATCAATTCCTCTTTATTCTTAGCTATCACATCACATTTTAAGAAAAATGATATATTTCACAGCAAAAACTGTTCTGGACATAGAAACACATAATAGTGAAAACCAATATTTTACAAAAGTGATTACAGATGTATTTAAAAACAAATAAAGATAGCTGTTACAGACGAATCGTAAGTATCAATCAAAGAAATGTTTTTATTGGTCTTTGAGATTACATATAGATTAAATATTGATAAATTACTTTACAGCACTATAGGGAGCATATAAAACAAGCATGAAATGAAAACCTAAAGTCATGACACGTTCAGACATAATAAAAACAACATTTTCATAAGCATAGCTAAAATGTTTAAATTATATCAATTGAAAGTCAAAATGAATAAATCAAAATTTTATGCCGAGATGTTTTCTTTGAATCATGACGTATCTAGGTTGTCATATACTATTCCTATTGCTTTCAAAGGTAATTGTATTTTTTACATCCATCAAAATAAATGAAATCTATCACAAGGTAAATCATTGATAGAATAATACGTACCACATCCTTATTCATAAATTGGAAGCTACAATGAACACCGTTTTGTTTTTTGTTGCTTTTATTAAACTTCTGGTATGCTGCGACATTCCAACAGAGGAAGAGAAAACGACAATGTACATAAAAAATTAGGATGTGGTTTTGTAATTGTTCAATTACTGTCTAAATAATCGGTTTTAAACTCAAGAACAACAAACATAATCTTTTTTTTTTAAACAGAACAATTTCAACTTTTTATAAAACAAACACCAACTTTTCCTGTGTATTTTCAAGATGTTTAGTGGTTGTATACTATTAAAACGTCCTGGACTATTACTTTTTCTGATAAATGTTTTTGATATCGTGTATATCTAAAGTGCAATAATCCCAACCTTTGTCTCAGCCAAAAGAAATAACTTTGTTTCATCGTATTGCTGTTTATCATTTTTACAAGATATTAATTAAATTTGCTTGCAGCTGTCATGATATATTACTCACCAAATGCATAACGTACATCTGTAAATGCCCAATTTTACATATGTTTGGCATAATGTCAAATGAAAATGACCATTTCAGTAACGATTTTCATCTTGTGGATGACTTATTCTGACAATTCGATTGTTGCGTCTGTTGTCTTTTGAATTACAATATATGTATAAAATTGGAAAACATACATGATTATGGAAGACCAGAAAGGGGCTGGTTAATTTTGTAACATTGCTTACTCTCAAAGGTCTCAACTTAGTATTGTTTTATAAGAAAATACAAGTGTAAGATTTGTTTAATTTCATATTCCACATCTTAAAGTTCAGGACTATCAGGTACCTGGCAGTGTCTCCTTGGCATTTGGCTTCACAAGCAATGGGATTATAAATAAATATCACAGTCACTTTATTAACAAGGATTCATGAAACATTAGCTAGGACATCCTATTGTCTAACGGACATCGTGATCAGCTGACGGATAAAAATCTTATATTTTGGTTTGTGTTTTTTTCTAGTGTTTTTCGAGGAAACATTTTGCCAAACCAAGTAAGCTGTTGACCTCTTTAGTAGAAAGTGAAAGAAGTGAGTGCATATATTATGATTTAGTGTTCGTTTGTGCGTAATATGGGAATTATATTAGATGCATGTGTAAACAACAAATCTGGAGATAAGTTGCAACCCTACATTTTTTCTTGATTCGTTACAAACGGTTTGTGGATTGATAACCAAGGGACGCGATACTGTTAGTTATCTAACACCCGTCTTTCTAAGTCACCTTCGTCTGCGTGGTCACGTATTTTTGCAGAATTGTTTGATACATGAAGGTTGTATTCTTACTTTTACTTGAAATCCATCTTCTTTTGTATTTAATCTTTCAATAAATTTTTTACCATTAACTGACAATGAAGTATAGTATTTCATTTACTCATTTTATCTCAGCATAATTCACACACGTATAACATTTTATTTGGGCGAGAATAGTAAATTGTCAGCTGCAAAAGAAAATGGCACTGCAGTGGTAATATATTTGTATTTTACAATTCAAAATTGGCCTTTCTGAATGGTAAAAGACAATTAATGTTAGGAAGCGCTTCATAGCCAATGTATCTAAAGATAAAACCTTTAGTCATAATTTTTCATACTTTTGTAAAGATTATAATAAATGAATATGTTTATGTCAAACCATTGGTTCCCGACAGATTAACAGTATGATTTTCATTAAAACGCTTCTGCAATAAATGTCAGCGTTGATAGAATCCTGAAACAGAAAAAGTTCAATGTTGTCTACCAATTAAAATGTAATACTTGTCAGAAACGAAAGAAAGTAGCATTTTTGTAAATTAGAATTTTATTTTCATTTAGTTCATCTTTTGTTATTCATTAAACATGAAGGATATAATTTAGTCTAAAAGATCGATTTAATTTACCACCATAACCAGTCATTGGGCAAGATGCTGTTTGACATGTTTCATACCAATTGAAGCCATTCTTTGCACACTGATTTTGAATACTTTTGACTGTTTACCCGATCGAGATATAGGGCTCACGGCGGGTGTAACCAGTCGACAGGGGGTGGTTACTCCTCCTAGGCACCTGATCCCACCTCTGGTGTGTCCAGGGGTTCGTGTTTGCCCTACTCTCTATTTTCGTATTCCTTATATGTATTGAGATCAATAATTTTTCGTTATCTTCACTCTTTCATAGATATGATTTATCCATGCCGACAATATAGTTTTTTAAAGTCTTGATAATCATTGCATCCAAATTGTAACTCTTTGCACAGACTTGTGACAATGAGCTTTTAATTGATGGTAGTTGCCCGTATATGATCTTAAAGCCACAGGCTTCTTCGTATGTCATACAGGGATAGTTAATAAATCAAATCCTTATATAGACTAGGAGGTATTCAAATAAACCTCTGCATATATATAAAGCGATTCCGCAGACTTTGATAGCATTTGACAGTGTGAATGGTAATTAGACGTAGCGTTTTCTTGCATTTATATGTAATTGAGATTTAGTTTTCATAGCACTTGAAGAGTCTTACCATTAAGAGGCGCTTTTCGTTCTATGTGTCACGCTTGAAAATGACGAAATATATGTTGATAACGCTTGAGAGTGGTTGTAGATTAGCGCAATGAAGAGATGAGATGATTAATCCAAGAAATGAAAATGAAGTGTCTTTGTATCTATTGGTTTACATTGCTGTGTATATGTAAAGGTAAGTTTCACATCTTTAATAATACTTATATTTTGCGAAATTAAATTGTTGTTTCCTATAAAGTTAATCTAAAAGTTATTTTTTTTAAAAAGTTTATTCATCTAATACCTTGAATATTAACAGAATTTGCAAGTCTCATTTGTCGATGATTTTGCTACATGTATACATTGTATAAGAATAGGACTTTAGTTGTATGGCTCCCGATGCTCGTATACTGTTATATTATTGACTTTCTCCGTTGAGAGTGATCACTGTTCGTTATCTTCACCTCCATAATGAAAATTAAACACACTAATTTCTTTTGTTGTTGATAGGTTGTAAAGAAGCCGCAGATGTGGTTTTTGTGATAGATGGTTCGGACAATGTATCGCCAGTAGATTTTCTTCATGAAGTAACTTTTGTGGGGTCAGAACCCTCAAAATATGAGGGGTCTTCCGGCGACGTGAAGTTTGGCGCCGTCCTGTATGGGTCCCAAGTGACCGATAAAATCAATATAGTCCCAAGCATAGACAACAATCAGTTTGTGAACAAAGTGAGACAGTTAAAACAGACAGGAGGGAAACCTCTAGTTTTCCGTGCTTTGAGAGAAATTCGGAAGGATCTCTCCAACATTTACCGTGACGGAAGCAGACGGATAGCCATTGTGATAATAAGTGATAAAATGCATAATAGAAATGCTGTATTACGAGAAACGAGGTCTCTAAGAAGTGCAGGAGTTATTGTCATACCTATTGGCGTGGGATTAGACACCCGGGAAAGGGATTTGAAGGATTTGTTAACTTACGAAAATCCATTCTACAGTATAAGAAACTTTAGTGAACTATTCCAATTATCTGCAGAAATACACAACTTTGTATGTCCCGGTAAGTACTCTTAAATCCGTATATTCTCTACAAGGAATCAATCAAAACGAAATCATTTGAATTTTGCTCTAGACTACTTTTAATATGATTCTTCTATTCTTTAAATCTTTTTTATGTACTATAAATCAAGGGAGATTTTTTTTTAACATACAACAGACATGATAAATTCATATGACCTGAATGTACATTTCCTGGTGAACTGGTAACATGGTTTTCAATTATCATCATCATATAATGAATATAATTGCAATAAATAACATTCGGTCAGGTGATACTCACGAATGTTCCGGTTCACCTACCTGTGCAACAACACAGAATTTCAAATTGCATAAATTTTTCAAAACATCTACCTTTTTCATACATTGCAATCTGTCAGTCTGACACACTTAATAATAGAATTATCAACCAGTAAATTAGGTGTTCTTTAAGTATTTTTTAAAACATCCAGACGACGTTTTCAGTTGTCACTTTATGTATCAAAATATTGTATTTTTACATGATTTTTTTTTTTAATTTCAGTGAGAGAAACAATCTCTGGTACAACCTCATTCCCGCAATCTGAAAATAATGCAACGCTGAGCGCCGGAACCGAGACCGTCAATTCTAATAACGAAAGTTTATCTACAAAACAAATGCACACATATACAAAACATACAAGATATGTGATACAAAGAGATCCAAAATCGAACGTTAGTGAGAGGGGTTTACAGATTGAAATCCCAGTGCTGAGAGAGATGGTTGACAAACAGCCTTCAGTGAGGCCATACTTCATCAATTACTCGTTGCTTGGCACCAAGAGCTTTAAAAAGAAGAGCACTAGGAAATCAGAATATGGTAATGCGACAGACTCGGATTTTTATGTATTGTAGAGTATGTTAGGTAGTAGCAACTCTCATGTTAGATACATTGATGAGTCATTTTATATTTTTAACATTTAGCATCTCATAACAAATTCAACCTGTAAGAAAATAAAGTAAATGCCCAAAAAAGCAAGCAAAGATATTAATACATGCAGCGGTAACAGGGAAAAATATCAAAAAGGACAAAAATTAAATGTAATGAAGAAAAGCATCACGTTCGATAAAGTGATGAACAAATCATTTCAAGCTGAAATACTACATTCAGATAATGTTGATTCGAGAACAGCTATTTGAATTTGATTGGTCCATGTATACGCACTACTTGACTGACAAAATATATCAATTCTATTTTTTCATTGCTTGCTAGATAAACTTGTTTGGTGTATTGAAATATCAAATATTAGAAATCGAATTATCAATTATATCAATTGAACCAAATCTGACCATAGTATCTAAATTCGTTCATGTGACATTGCTTGAAATTCAGCCTTAGTTTGTATGAATCATGCAATTCATGTTTCATTCTTGCAAAGTAGACTTTTTTCTACGAAACTTAATTTCACTGCATTTAACACAACGTATTCTTCCATATTTGTATCTATGAATCACAAAATGCAAATGAAAAACTTCATTTTAATTTTAAGCCTCATTAATGATTATCACTTTACTTATTTTGCATAAAAATGCATTATTTATGTGCAATATATTTATGTTAAGTTATTTCTAAATTTTATGCATATTTCAGGTAGAGCAAGCTCACCTCACAAAATGGAGAAAGAAGTATCGGGAATCATTATTGACAATGACATTTGGTCACCGACCTCAACACCCTCCGCGAAGATGTTAACGTTTTCTCCAGAATCGTCATGGACGACAAAACCAAGTGAAAAATCACTGGACAAAAAAGTCCCCATGTATTGGATGGCCAAGGGCCTGAATGATTTTCACGAGCTTCTTAAGAACCTTGATAAATCAGGACAGGAAAACACGAATCATCTTCCAAGAGGAAATTCGAAACTGAAGACTCTGTTTATGAGCAAACAAAACACAAATGCTAAACTTCGTGGAAAATCCAACTCACATGTTAAGAAGGAGCGAACGGACTCGGGTGCAACTCAAAGCTACGTCATTACACATAGTAGCCCCGGGCCTGAAAAAACCCAACAAAATCAAACGAGAAGTTTTAGTAGAAATAATACAAGACCCAAAATTGAAACTAAAACACGAGATAGTGTGTTAAAAAGAAAATATAATAATACAATGAAATCCAAACAACACACGAAAGTAAACACCAACTTTAATAGAAAGTTGCATTCCTCTCTACGGAAGAAGGATAACGTAATTTATAACGTTGAAGAACGTAATACGAACAAGTACTTAAAAAGCACTCCAAAAACTAGAATTGGTATTCCAATTGCGAACAGTATTCTAAAAACTGTGTTAGCATCCAAAGATTCCAAATCTAGAACAAATAGTATTTCATTAGAGGCTGAAAAAACAGTTTCTAAAGTGCACCCAAACACTCCAGAACATCCCAAACGGAAGTCCGAGGGAGATCATCCAACGTTTACTGACAGCGTTCTGTCTGGTCGACAAGTCCGTCCTATTTTCACCCTGAGTGGAACAATGGATAATAATGTCTTTTCCGGTAGGAATAGTTTCCAGCTTTCCGATATGGACGGCAACAAAGATGATAGTCAGTTATCCGACAATGGGCTCAATCAGAATAAAATCGTTCACGAAAGACCACAAATTGCCAGTAATTTATACAGTCCATCTAATGAATTTTACGTCGAAAAAGGAGTCAATTCGATATCTTATAAAGAACATTTTAAGAAGCTTATGAATCCGAGGTCTAATACTCCCAAAGCACCATTGTCTTTCGACGGTTCCAAAATATACTCTACTGGGACTTCTGGACCATTGTTTCTCTCCCATGATAAAGCTTACCAGAAGCCTATCCCAACGCAATATCCCTCTACACCTGCTTCACAAAGTCGTGAAAACAAACGGCCATTCTATTTGACTGATGCAAACTATGGTCACCTCATTCCGTCCATCCCAGAGTCCTCTACCCAGCCAAGCATGTTTAATACAGAAAAATTGACGACTAGACAGTATCCCACATTCCCACCAAACTTTTTGGAGATGTTAGGAATTTCCTTAGAGGAATCCCTAATGCCACATTCCAGAAATTTGAAAAGTTCATCATATCCTACTATGCCCCAAAATGCCGAAGAATACCACCACCAGGGAACCGATGTTCATTTTTTCAGACAGGCTTCGTATCTTCCCTCTCCTTGGATCCAACAAACCAGCTTCCCACAACAGCTTCCTCCACAGCAATTTCTACAGAAGATGAACGAAGTGGAAATAAATTTTACGGGTAAATTCAATTGCCTGCATTCAAATTGTGAGAATGGAACTGTGTAGAAGATCGATCGATATATCTGTCGCGGGTTTTCTTTTTCCTCGTCAAGTCGGTCACTCACTTGAAATAGGGTAATTTGTGTGTGTTTCATTTTGAAGATGTGTACAATATTTTTGTATGTGTGATTTTTCTTCTCGTTAAATATATTTATTGGCACTTGATATATCAAGGTAGATATATCCAGTGTGAAAATTTTAAATAAAACTGAAAACACAACGAATATTTCACATTTGTGCCACTCTGTTTCACAGTCACTGAATACAGAGACTATCGGAAGCAAATTCTTGAGTAGGTGTAAATTCGGAAGCAAGTTCTCGGGTAGGTGTAATTTCAGGATGAATACTGTCAAAAAGTCTTGCCACAACGTACAAAATGAATAGATAGAGGATGTTAATAAAATTTTAATTACATGTAGATACAATTCAGTGCTAAAAGAATCTATTCTGCGTAAAAAGGTGTTTTTAATTATTATTTTTCCTTATAAGGGGCTATGAACATCCCGAAAAGGGAAGGCAAGAACAATTGAGTATTCATGCCAACTTAGATCCATAAACACTTCTAGAGCAACTGTTGATGATACGACCGTAGGATGGTTGTTGGGTATATAAACTCTTGTAGAGCTGTTGTTGATCATACAATACCTCTTGTAGAAATGTTGTTGATGATACGACACCTCTTGTAGAAATGTTTATGATACAACACCTTTTAGAGCAGTTACTGATTGCAAAACGCCTCTTGTAGTGTAACTGTAAATGATACAACACCTCTAAATGATGAAATACCATAAAACGTTATAGTCAAATTAAAATTATAGCATTGATAGTTTACAGGGATATAAAGTTGTATCATGAGGCGGTTTGATTTTCAAACATTAGTCAAACAGTTGGTGAGTGGGATTTGCAACTCAAATGATTAATGATACGGTTATCATTAATAGGCGTTGAATCATTAGTAGTTGTCACTAAGCCTGATTCAGCCTATCTCCGTTTTATTTGCCTGTTTGTCGTCCTCTAAAGATATCACTGGAACCGTACATAGGACATTACGTCTAAATAAAACTCATTGAATGAGCCCGGCAGGTCCTCCAGTAAATATGCATTTTTTAAATTATCAAATATTTTCATATCAAATGCATGTAATGTCTCTTATGTTCACTTAACCATCAAAGAAAACGTATTCGTTATTTAAAGCGTTTATGTAATTACCGTGAACAGGTGTAAACCCTTTGTTCTGTTGTTTGAACGTTACACCGAAGTCAGACAGGCTTGATCCCAACTAATCTTCAGGAAATAAAACGCTTTTACCAAAATGATTTAAGATACAAATAATATTAGAAATTTCTTTTTTAGCATCTCAATGTAGAGCGCATTATATTTGTTTTCGACGTGACAGAACATGCATGTTTGTGTAAGTGAATATAACGATAATTGGAAATAAAATTAAAGAAACAGCTTCTCTCAGTTTGCATGTTACTTCAAAAACCTCCGTTTTTCAAATGTCTGGCATACCCCCTCCTTTGGTATTTAAAAAAAGGATACTGTGTGTAAGGGTGGGGTGTGGTGGGGTGGGGGTCGTGGGTTCGCGTCCTGATCATATCTTGGCCACACTAAATCAGGTCTAAATGCATATGTTCCCAAGTTGTGTGGATTCAAGTTCTTTTTAATGCCCCTTCGACTATAGTCAGGGGCATATTGTTTGATCCTGTCTGTTTATCTGTCTGTCTGTCTGTGAATAATTTTTTTTCGAAGGGTGCGTGACATGTGTGGTATATCCAGGGGTGTGTGACATGTGTGGTATATCTAGTGGTGGGTGACATGTGTGGTATATCCAGGAGTGGGTGACATTTGTGGTATATCCAGGGGTGCGTGACATGTGCGGTATATCTAGGGGTGCGTGACATGTGTGGTATATCTAGGGGTGTGTGACATATGTGGTATATCCAGGGGTGCGTGACATGTGTGGTATATCCAGGAGTGCGTGACGTGTGGTATATCTAGGGGTGCGTGACATGTGTGGTGTATCTAGGAGTGTGTGATATATGTGGTATATCTAGGGGTGCGTGACATGTGTGGTATATCTAGGGGTGTGTGACATATGTGGTATATCTAGTGGTGGGTGACATGTGTGGTATATCCAGGAGTGCGTGACATGTGCGGTATATTCAGGGGTGCGTGACATGTGTGGTATATCCAGGAGTGGGTGACATGTTCGGTATATCCAGGGGTGGGTGACATGTGCGGTATATCCAGGGGTGGGTGACATGTGTGGTATATCTAGTGGTGGGTGACATGTGTGGTATATCCAGGCGTGCGTGGCATGTGCGGTATATTCAGGGGTGCGTGGCATGTGTGGTATATCCAGGAGTGGGTGACATGTGCGGTATATCCAGGGGTGGGTGACATGTGTGGTACACCCAGGGGTGCGTGACATGTGTGGTATACCAGGAGTGGGGTGACATGTGCGGTATATCCAGGGGTGAGTGACATGTATATCTAGTGGTGGGTGACATGTGTGGTATATCCAGGGGTGCGTGACATGTGTGGTATATCCAGGGGTGCATGACATGTGTGGTATATCCAACGGCGCGTGACATATGTGGTATATCCAGGGGTGGGTGTTTGCCAAATTCTGTATTTTTTTTTATTCCTTATTGGAGTTCGATTGATGACTGTTTGTTATCTTTACCTTTCACGATTCTCATATTTCACATACATTCCTTGTGACAAGAAGTTATTTTGCTAATAATGTTTTAACCTTGTGACCTTGATCTTGGAGTTTGACCTAGTTTTAAGAAAACCTCTCCTATTTAATACTCCCAAGCTATTAAGGTAGGACTTCCAAAATTTGCATATAGATTCCTTATGGTAATGCCTTACAATTCATTCATGATTTTTGACATTGTGAACTTGACCTTGGGGTTTGACCCCGTATTTTAAAATTTTGACCTTACTTATAACTTTTGAATGATGATTGACAGGGCTCTCATATTTCATATATATGCATTTCTTTGGTACCAAAAAATGTTTTGTCACCAAAGTTTCTAACCTTGTGACCATGGAGATTGACATGCTTTTAAGAAAACTCAACCTATAGCTATCAAGTATCTCCTGAACTATTGAAGGTAGGGCTGTCATATTTTGTGTATAATTTTTATGCAAAAGTTTTATTTGATATCATGTTGTTTGACCTTGTGGCCTTGCAGTCTGACCTACTTTTAAGAAAACCTAATCTATCAAGTATCTCCTGAACTATTGAAGGTAGGACTTTCATATTTAGTATATAATTTTTATGGCAAGAGTTTTCATTTGATATCGTTGTTTGACCTTGACCTTGAAGTTTAACCTACTTTTAAGAAAACCTAACCTATTCAATAGCTCTTGAACTATCTACGGTAGAACTTTCACATTTTGATTTGTATTTAAATTTTTTATGACGAGATATTTCATTCCTTGCCATGACTTATGTTCTTGTGACCTTGACCTTTTCCAGAAGAGCAAAGACATGTTTATCATAATGGTGTTGAACTTAACGTTATGTGAAGTCAGGTTCGGTTTTATGGCGTAACCCTTTGGGGCTATGTTGGGGCCATAACATGGTTCAAAAGTTTTCAAGGGAATACATTTTTAATAAAAATATTTTAGAAATCGCAACAACTGAACAACAGGACCAAAGTGACTCAGGTGAGCGATGTGGCCTATGGACCTCGTATTTTAAATGTTGCCTCGTTCAGAGGTTATTGTGTTCTAAGACTCAATTAGTCTAATAAATGTGACAGTATCTTTATTCTAGATTTACGTGCATAGATCAATAACGATGACATTTAACGTCATTTAAAACAATTTATGCCCCGTTTCGATTATAAAGCATATTTCCATTTCGAGGCTTTAGTGAACATGACACATAATTGCTGCCGGTTCACTTTTGTTGGTATTGGGTGCGGGGCGGTTACGTAGGAAATTAATTTTAGTTAACGTATTAATTAGACATTCAGAGTGAGTGACTGACCGTCGTATAGAACAGAAATAGCGCACTATCTCGCTACTAACATTTTTGTCGCGCTACTAGTTCCATTCTTGATAGAGTACATTGCGTACGGGCACCTTACAAATGTGAGGACGGTGCAGTTTGACGTGGCTGAGAGATATCTGTATGTTCTCAAGGGATAATGGATGTTTGAAATTTTGAACAAATCCTTACCATGTTTCTAGTAACCTCTCAAGAACTGTGATCATATATTAGCAATTAAATTCCTCATGATTAAAACCCTTTACATCATTACTGTACAGGTATCAACATATGCTTTTAATTTTGGTCCTATAATTATCGATCATCAGCAAATGTATAGAAACTTTTACTTATTCCACATTTATCATAACGGAACATATTAATAATTTTATTCATAGACCAAAACTGTACAAAGAAAGCGTACACCAGTGATCCGACGTTCTATGTGGAGAGCTTGATTTCGCGCCATGAAATCAGGCCTTGTCCTCCCGGGACGATTTTTGATTCACAAACCTGTGGCTGCACTAAATCGTTTCCTTTTGTTCATCAGTTTGGTATGTTTATCAATTATCACAATATACAAGTGAACTGTTATCAAGTTCAATTTAAGAAATATATATTTGTGCTATTTATTTTCACCCGAACCGAATAAAATCTCCTTTGAATAATTTTTTGTTGTTGAGAAAATTCTTATATTGTAGACACAAAAAGCGTTTGATTTATGATTATGAAAATTGTCACTGGAATCAAATTTTCCTTCAAAATGTACTACTACAGTAATTACTGTCTGAATATAAAATGAAATGTTCGATACTTTGGAATAGTGCCGTCTACTAATTAGTAATGATAATGTACTCATTATAAATAAAACACAATGACTTAGAAAAAAAATTGTCAAAGAGAAAGGGTGTACGATAATTAAGTACAACCACATTATTGAAGTTTATGTCAGGAATGGAAAGTTTATAATTATCTACTAAATCATTCTAATTACCCTTTTAAAGTAATTTGTGGTGTATATTTCTTGGTCTTGCTACAGATTGCACTCCAGAATTACAGCTGACTTTTGATACAGACTTCAGTGACGTATCGGGGAAAAGCACTGTCGCAGTTAACCGAGTCCAACTTCAGAACAGCAGCGCTGTGTTTAACGGGGACGGGGAACTGCGCGTGTGGCGATTCAGCGGCGGATACATCGGGAACCAGTTAATGATAAAACTTAGATTTAAACCAACAAGGTTTCAGAAACAGAAGCAACTTTTAGTCGGCAACTGCGCTAAAAGGTCATCAATGTCGTATGGTGTTGAAATTGACACAAAATCACGTGAGATGGTGATGACCATTAAAACGGAAAATGGTAGTGCAACCATTAGAATCCATTTTAAGGTTCGTTAACTTAGTCATAGTTCAGGTGATTTGATCATATTATTTCATACTCTATTTAAAACATTTTTATAATATATATAAACAGTTGAATTGTAAAAGAGAATACAAATTTAGTTATGACAATCCATTGAATTCAGAAATTTAAAACCAAGGCACATGCTAAATGATTTTGACACCCTGCAGTGAAATTTACACAATGTAGTACATATATCAAAATTTGTTTTAGCTCTTTTAATCTCCATTATCATTCTAATTCTATATTCAACTCAATTTGAATTCCTTATCAATCATTGTTCGATTGCAGTCTAAAAGTAGACAGATTGCAGCTGAATTTTGCATACGTGTGACGTAAATTGCATATTATGTACAAAAAAATAGATCGCATTACTCTCTTTCTACAGATGTTTCATTGGAATGATTTGGTTATGATTTATGATGGGAGTGTTTATAAAGCGATTCTGAACGGGCACAAAGAAGCTGTTCCTCTCATTGGTATACTTGTTTTCGTTCTTGTTAGAGTGCACATTATTTATTCTTTTCTTCATTTTTCATTTTATTCTATTCATCATTTCTTATATATTGTCAGTTTCATTTTGCTTCACCTTTTTAAGGAGAAGTCTGGAATAGACCGAATCCTATGCATTGCTTGATTTTTCAACTGTGTAACAGTTATGAAAGATATAACAAATAAAACAATCTTACCTTTCCTTCATTGAAATTTTAAGACGTTTTTTAACCTAATTTGCTGTTAACACGAAACGCAACATACAAATTGATTGGTTTTTTGGTGTTGTTTTTTCACTCATATTGAGACGTCATACAAATTAAACAACACACAGTATGATATTTTTGTGCACAACGTTTCGTGTTATTTACATAGTAGATGTCCAAAAAATCGCTTATGTTTAAATCTTTAAGAAAATAAATAAAATGCTTTGATACTTTGAAATTTACACCGTACATGTATGTATATGAAATTAACAGAACAGCATTAGCTGTCTAGGCCTATACACGATACAATTCTATAATCAACGAAGAGGTCTTGTCTGTATAGTGGAACTAGAATACTTTTTAATTTTATTGTGGGACAAAACACAAAGCTAATTATATTACAGATTAACGGAAAATACCACGGAATGTAAATAGAGAGATATGTCCCAATATATATGGTAGAGTGTTTGTCATTTTCCAGGAAATGTGGAGGAGCGGTTAAACCCAGTGTGTGTGGGACGATGTGACGAGACTAAGCTCGGATTTCAGGGATATATAGATAATGTAAGTTCACCATGGTGCACATTGTCAACTACACCTTTACCTTGAATCGCAATATTTGTTTTACTAACAAACGGTGTATAGAGTACCAATGTTTCTGATTAAACTAGACATAGCATTTAGGATATTTTCATAAAATATTAAGATGTTCGTTGGTAATAGGTCAAACAAAATTCAGCCTGAGTTACATTTTGTGGAAAACTACGTATATTTGGTGACATATCATGTTCAGATGCTAAGAAGAAATGGCTCTTCACACAAAAAATATTTCTTTTACTATTTCTGTCAGAATTCCCAGTTGTTAAAATAGATGCACTATATTTATCAAGAGTCATGATCGTACATTGTTCATTACTGCTGTTCATTCATGAGGACAATGCTATCATTACAATTGTACAAATATCAAAGGCAAAGTCATCGGAAATGTAAATATTTGATTACATGTATATCCTTAGATCGTACATCTATAATACAGTTTCAATCACGTGTTTTTTAAATATACAAATACTGCTGTAACTGTTCAAAACTTCATATTTGAAATACCATACACGTCACAGTTGATTCCATCTTTCTGTGATCAGCCAACCGTGGGCATCTGACGATCAATTTCAAAATTCGTCGTTTTCAATCGTCCAACGAATCGAAAAACAAAAGCAATAACACTATTCCTTACAAATATTAGATTGCTCTCGAGAAATTAATCTCTCTCTCTCTCTCTCTCTCTCTCTCTCTCTCTCTCTCTCTCTCTCTCATATGCATAAAGATTTTGACATATTTGAAATTTTGTAAATGTTTAGTGCATAATATTATTCATGCAATGCGCAGACCCTGTGCTTGACTTATGTTTTTATATATACATGTATATATAATTTAAAATTTTGTCTATCTGTAAACAAATTACTCATGTGAATAGTTTGTTTACAGAAAGACATTTAATATCATTTTTCTAACATGCAATTAAAGCCGTGTCATTTTTTTTCCAGGTAGAGCTTTTATTTTGTGTGCCAAATGTTTGGAGTAGTTTGTAAGATTCTGTTTTTTTTTTATTTTTTTTTATTTTTTTTATTTATTCATTAAGATTTCAATACAGAGATTGTAGATATTGACATTTTTTAGAATTAAAATTTGGTATAAAAATGAGATGTTTTGAGTACTTTTTTTTTCATTCCGAAAGAGTTTGTGTCAAAAGAACACGAGCGACTCTTTCAGACATAATTTTAGCAATATCATTCAGTTATAATAATACAATATAATAATAACAAATTTAATTTTGATATTGGGTTCTTGAAAATTGATTACCATCAAACATTTGGGAATAGCCATTCTTCACATGAAAAGTATTAAATAGAAGAAAGTTTTTGTTATTGTTATATACGAAAAATTGTTGAAACGACCAGCTTCATGGAGGGGAGAGGAAGAGCAGCCCATCTGTACACATGTATACAAAGTCCTTCCTGGTGTGAATTTGGAAAAAAAAGAAGCAAAATCAAACAAATCGCCAGGATCTGATGGTTTTTCTGCTGAATTTTTTTTAAAAGTCTTCTGGAAATATATTGGTGTGTATGTTGTTAGATCCATTAACTATGGTTACAAAAATAATATTCTATCCATCACAAAAAGACATGGTGTAATTATATTGTTACCAAAGGGTGACAAACCTAAGCAGTATCTAAAAAAAAAAAACTGGCGACATATAACTTTGTTAAATACAGTATACAAAATTGCCTCTGGTTCTATTGCAGCTAGATTTGAAAAAACATTTAGACAAGATACAGTGTAATTGACCCATATCAAACAGGGTTCATATCCAATAGATATATTGGAGAAAACACAAGGTTAATATATGATGTTATGCACTATACTGAAGAAGATGATATCCCAGGCCGTTTACTACTTATTGACTTTGAGAAAGCCTTTGATACTTTATCGTGCAATTTCATACAAAAAACGTTGGATTTCTTCAATTTTGGTCCTTCTATTAGAAAATGGGTTAGCCTTTTTTATACAAATATAGTTCGTCTACAGTTAACTAAGGCGGCAATCTGTCTGAAGTGTTTGATATTCAGAGAGGGTGCCGACAAGGAGACCCTTTATCACCTTATATATTTCTAATATGTGCAGAAATTCTATCAATACAAATAAGAAAAAATAAAAACATTAAAGGCATTACTATTGGAAATATTGAGAGAAAAAATATATTCTCAACGGGCTGACGACACTTCAATTATTCTCGATGGAAGTGAACAGAGTTTATTGGAAACTCTAAAGACCTTACAAAGGTTTTCAGAAATGTCTGGCTTATGTATGCAAGGTGAAGATAACGAACAGTGATCAATCTCATAACTCCTACAAGCAATACAAAATAGATAGTTGGGCAAACACGGACCCCTGGACACACCAGAGGTGGGATCAGGTGCCTAGGAGGAGTAAGCATCCTCTGTTGACCGGTCACACCCGCCGTGAGCCCCATATCCTGATCAGGTAAACGGAGTTATCCGCAGTCAAAATCAGTGTGCCAAGAACGGCTTAACAATCGGTATGAAACACGTCAGACAGCATTTGACCCAATGCGAGGTTGTATTGACGAACTAGATCGTTATAACGACCATAGAATTTGCGAAATGCTGACTTCAATCGAGACTGTTGAAATCCCTGTACCATCAACTTGTTTGTCAGTAGCTTACCTCGATTTAAAAACTGACTATACCCAGAACAAGCTCTTGTATCAATTATTCTAAAACTCACACCGTATGGATTGGATAAAAAATACAGCAATGACGTTTTATTACCCAAGAGTAATCTCAAATGGGGAACTACTAAATTTACCTTGTTAGGAATTATTTTTTATGTTGATATGCACAAAATGCTAAGCTAAATTATGATCCAAAATTAGTAAAAATCAAATCCATTCTAAATCAATGGGGGCCATTGGCAAGATTACAGTCGTCAAAACATTAGTTCTACCCCTATTGAATCATATTTTTATGTCTATCCCCAACCCATCTGTGTTTTATATTGTAAAGAATTAGAAAAAATGTTGTTTTCGTTTAGAGTAAAAAAAAAAGATGTCCTTGTTAAGAAATATGAAGATGGCGGTCTAAAGATGATTAATCTAAAATCTTTTATAGCATCAATGAAATTATTCTGGATACGACATCTTATTTCTACAAACAGGGGAATGAATAACTTAATACCTGGCTTTGAACTAACTAGGTTCATTTCTTTTGGGATTGAATATGTCAAGTTACTCTTGAAATCCTTGAAAAACAACTTTTGGATAGATGTATTCAAATCCCGGATTGAACTACAAAATGCTGGTACAGAATCAAATACTACTGCAGATACACCTATTTAATAATCATCTGATTCATATTGGTGGGAAAACTTTTTTTAAATAAACAACTCTTTGACAGTAACATCAGACACATAACTTATATTATTGAACAAGATGGTAGTTTTTTTTAGCTATGAAACTTAATTTTTGTGATACTTATCTGAATGTGAAAATCAATTTCTTAGAATATGCAAGCACCATTCATGCAATAAAGATTTGGATTAGAAAGTCTTCCAAAAACATAATTAGTTTTATAAAGTTGGCAAATCCATTTATTATGTCAAACATATACAATGTACTGAAATGTAAAAAAAAAAAAAAAAAAAAAATCCAAATGCTTTTATGAACTTCTCAACAGAAATTCCTCTGTGACTGCAAAACAAGATGGAGTGACTCTTAGAAATAGATAATATTGAGTGGAAAATTATCCACAAAATACCTTTCATAATAACAAAAAATAGTAAACTTCAATGGTTCCAATAGAGAATACTTAATAAAATTTTAGCAACAAACTCATTTTTATTTAAAACAAAAAAGTGAACTCCAAAATGTGTACCTTTTGTCACAATGAGGAGGAAACAATAGATATACAATATGGGAATGTAATTGTGTTCAATTATTTTTAGCTGATTTTGAAGTTTATTTAGAACAGAGAACAAATTGTCAACTAGGCTTTACAAAAAAGTCTTTTATAGCAGGCACCCTTGAGAAAAACAAGGGTATACAAAATATTCTCATCCTTTGGTTAAAGCATTATATGTTTATTGTTTATTCACCAATCAAGGACCCTTGGGGGGCATGTACAGGTTAACCTATTTAACTTAAGAATTATTAAGGTGTACAGAGAAAAATTTGAGTGTGCGTTTTGCAATATCATTTTAAACGTTATTCTATGAAACACAAAAATTTATTTTTTATAAAAATGGTGATACTGAAAATTTGATGCTCTTTGGAACAGATGGAACCAAATTTTTTCATAGCTCTCTCTCTCTCCCTCTTTCTTTCTTTCTCTCTGAAAGAAATAAACACTACTGTAATTCTATATTACATGTATAGTATGAAGATATTACATGAACTATTTACAGAATGTTTGTTGAAAAATAATAATGGAAAAAAAGCATTATTTTTTGAAGTGCTGATCATTATTATTAGTTTGTATAGTGAAGACAAATTGCTGTATCACAATACTACTGTAAGAGTAACCAGTCTTGTGTAAAAACACGTTGAAGACGTATGGATGTTTCAAATGAAGAGAGTATACTCGGAAAAAATATTTCCATAACTGTAGTTGCTCTAGCGTTCCGGAAAAATAATCGCTAGGCTGCGATCACAGACCTGAGTTTTTAAAAGCATCTCTTGTTTCCGGTAACGCTTTTTCATGATACACACCTGTGAATGTTATTGTCTACCTGTTCTTATCTACCTATCTGGTGATAAAATGACCATGGTTTCATTCCAACATATCCACGTGTAACTTTTCTATGGAATTTGTCAGCATATTCCTGAAGCTTTTAAAGAAGCAACACGACAGACGTTTACAAACATGTCTTTTATTAAACATGTGTTTATAGTTTCCTGTGTTGTGGGCGGGGTCGCCTTTCTGCTATCCCTAAACGTATTCAAACATCAGAGAGATCAGTTTATATCATACATTCCACAAAGCATCAAAGACCGTATATTTGGAAGCCCCGAGTCACAATTCAAGGGCAGACTTTTCACGGTGGAGGAGTTGGGAAAATATCGAGGCAACGATGGAGGCGACATTTACTTGGCTGTTCTGGGACAAGTGTTTGACGTCACAAAGGGCAGAAAGCACTATGGACCGGGAGGAACCTATCACTTCTTCACAGGTGAGTAAAAGTTGACTTATAGATCGCACGTGTCGATTTTTGGTGACAATGGGGGTCGATTACGAACTATCGATGTCATCTAACGTCGCTGGTATCGATATGGTAAAATTTTGTCGTATACATGCACTAATCATAATTTTGACTGTCATGAATATGAATAAATCAACAGGTTTTATTTATTATCTGTTAATCATAATGCATATTGAAATAAATCAATTGTAAATAAATGTTATATTTTACAGGAAATCAAACCGTGATCTTCACCTTGTCCATTTTAAGTCTTAAATTTTACCTAACAATAGGCACTTCCTTACACCAGAACACCAACAGTTATTGTCTGAAAGTCGAACTGTATAAGCATATTTGTGGAGGTTTTGATTGGATTAACATTTATCATCAAGGTTTTCTTTTCCAGGAAATGCGGGTACCAGAGCCTTCGTGTCGGGGGATTTTACAAAGGAAGGATTAAAAGAGGACATCACTGGCCTATCTCTCAGGGACATCCAAGGATTAGCCGGCTGGGTGGACTTCTACCATGAGCAGTACACATATCTAGGTTCATGATGATCAATCTTGTTTAGTAGAATTTGACAGCGGTGTACTTGATTTCCATTATGAGTGTGATGACCTTCAAATGTTCTAATTTATAAGTGTATATTTCTCGAGTGATGTGTCATTTAATATCATAATTAATTTGTGACAACACAGTTTTAAAACTTCCAAGAAATAGATGTCCCTTGACCTACAAACTATATAGCTATTGCCTAATGCCTCCTATCCCAAAACAAAGCGTACTGAATGCTCATCTCTATTTCGTAATACACAAAACTCCAGCGCCCGTATCATGCTGTTAGGCAAGTTCTATTTGGGGTCTACATCCTGTAGAGTATGGTCGCGTTAGGAACCCGATATGATACGAATATTTCTGTGTGGTATGTCTACAAATGATTCAAAGTATATGTATATAAATAAATTAATATATGAATTTAAGAAGAAGAAAAATAACCCAACAACAACATTTTAACACAGTAACCTTATATTAGTTTCCTGACTCTATATGATGTTAAAATTTCACACCTTCAAAGTTGAGTTCAAACATGTTCAAATTAATCATTAAACAATTATTTACCAAGCGGGGCTGAAAAGGCAAAATATTATATTACTTTATATATTTGTTGATAAAAAAAACAACCCCAAAAACACACCCAAAAACCATGTATATTTGGTTCTCCCTCATATTATCGACGTATGGCAACAACTAAATTTACACGAGAAGTCTGCTCTTAAAGTTTTTTTTTTCTTCTAAAGGGTGTGTAGCTTCTTTAATGTTAATGCCGAGCGTTTGGCAAAGAAACATCCGAGATTAAGAATCGCAAAAAAAAAAAAAAAAAAAAAAGAACTCCATAACAACTGAGCTAATATATTAAATCTGTACCCGCAAAATAACTATCGATATTTTTTCTAGTCAAATTTTTATCGTAGTATAATTCCAATGTTATTTATTACAAGTGTTTTGATTGGACAAAAATAAAGCTGAACAAGAGTTTATACATCAATAAATCCGAAAACGCGATGTATTCATACACGCCTGAAAACAAATAACATAGTGGGGGAAACTATTCAAATTGTTGCAATTGTTAATGAAGTGAATGAATAATTGGAATTATAAGAATCAAACATTCTTTTTGAAGAATTTATCGATGTGTAAACTCCGGCCATTTTACTTACAAACTTAACATAAAAGTGCTTCGCACTTTTATTCAGTTTGTGAGTAAAATGTCCGGAGTTTACACATCGATAAATTCTTCAAAAAGAATGTTTAATCCTATAATAATCTGATATTGAAGCAAGTGCTTCGCACTTTTATTCAGTTTGTGAGTAAAATGTCCGGAGTTTACACATCGATAAATTCTTCAAAAAGAATGTTTAATCCTATAATAATCTGATATTGAAGCATTATTATATTTTCTTCATGGTCACATTAGTAAGGAAATATGGCTATAAATATAAGATACCGTATACATTGAACATATTTTAAATATTTGTAGACATCACGGCATATCAGAACAGCAAGCGTCATTCTAACAGCAAGCGTCATTCTAAAACCAAACGGCGAAGCGTCATTCTAACATAAGCGTCCTTCTCATAACAAACGGTGAATCTAACATAAGCGTCATTCTAACGTAAGCGTCATTCTATCGTAAGCGTCATTTCGTGTTCTTATATTGTGATACGTGAAAATGTATGCAGTACAAAAGGGCATTGCATAACGAATCACGATTTTCAAAAACATTACATGATAAATTTTCACGGTATTACCGTAAGAATTTTTTTGAATTGTGCTCAAAATGAAATCAAAGTAGCTTTTTAAAACATGTTGCTTTGTAGAAAAGGCAAGTTCAGATATTTGTAAATCTTTCAAATAGACTCAGAAATAGAATTCGATGTAGAAAACCAGTGTTCTGTCTAGTAGCAAAACCTTCAGGTAAATAGTAAGCTTTTCAAATGATCTCTAGAAAGTACACAAATTCTCAATGTAGAACTTGTCTTCCATCGAAATAATCTGACAGGTTTCCTTTAAACCATTCAGTGCAAATATGAGGAAAATAAAAGATAAAAACCGAACCCAAGGACGGATGGTACGACATATCCCGAGTTTAGTGCAAATTGTGTTTCTATGACCAACTTAAAAATTTATATAGACACAGTGTTCTTATCCAACAGGCCAGGTTTGTTAAGGATAGGGAAGACGAATTGTCAGCGAAATGACGGGGTTTTTGTAAAATATGATTATGAGTTATCTATATTTGGCATTAGTTCTACACTTTAGGGATGTAATTTAAAGGATCTATAAGAAAATATCAAATAAATTTATCTTCTGAACTTGTTCACATGAATTGGAATTTTTAGTTGCAAAATGAACATATGTACAAACTTATATACAAAACGACATTTTAAGAGAGAAAGCCGTCGATTTGATGACACTAAACCTATAGACAGGTAGATATCATTTCCCATATTACTATTCAGTATCACGGCATCCAATCAAAAGTTGTAGATAGTTTATTTATTCCAGATCGGTGACCCATTCATTTTACATGTTATCGGTGATTACAGATTTTCATATATATTTTTTTTACGATTTCCTAAAATCCATAAATCCTTCATAAACCATAAATGTAGGTTTGAAGAAATCAGTAGTGTAGACTCTATATGCAATTATTTCTAAAGACAAGCAATAGACTTGACATGTGACAATTGATATTTTTACAGGGAAATTAATTGGACATTTTTATGACGAAAATGGCAACCCCACCGAAGCCATGGCGGAATTCAAGCGAAAACACGAGGAAGCACTACAGAAACAGAAGGAGGAGAACGAGGATCTGAGAAAATTCCCACCATGCAACTCGGAGAACAAAGTCGGCATCAGCAGACGACTGTGGTGTACGGAGAATAGGTAACGCTAGAGCAACATCTTAATTTATTTTGCTGGTATTAATTGATAATTTATTTTGCTGGTTTAATTGATAATTTATTTTGCTGGTATTAATTGATCTTTTATTTTATTGGTATCAATTGATCTTTCTATCAAAAACTTATATCTAAGAGTTTTCTTCAAATTTACATATATCCACCTTGCTGGTCTTTAACTTTATAACAAATATTGGCGTTCTCAGCTGAGAAAATATATTTAGAGATTCTATGCCGCGTGTTAATATATTTGGAGCTTCCATGTCGCGTATTTTTTTTTTATTACAAGTTAAAATATTTTGGTTTTGAAAATGTGATTCACGGTACGGTATAAATGTAGATTATTGAAAGGTGACCCCTTACTGTAGAAGTACTTTTAGATGGAGATGTTTTCCCGC
This sequence comes from Ostrea edulis, assembly GCF_947568905.1. Classification (NCBI taxonomy): domain Eukaryota; kingdom Metazoa; phylum Mollusca; class Bivalvia; order Ostreida; family Ostreidae; genus Ostrea; species Ostrea edulis. The sequence goes on along the minus strand of NC_079164.1, from coordinate 74,703,369 downwards.
TTTGGTCGATGTTCCGATCGTTTTATTCCTGTCTCTACCATTATTCAACTTAATTTTCAAAATTTGTTTTTCAAGTGGTGGCATAAAACGAGATTGGACCGGAGTACCAAGGCAATATTTTCAACCAGGACATTCACAAGCACGTTGCGCATGCGTGAGAGATAAAGGTCCTCCATCTTTCGGTACCAGTGCTTCCAACAATGGCGACTTAGATAATCCAAACATGAAGGTGTACGATGGATGTGAACCAACTGCAACATCATGTAATTTCAAAGATTAAAAGAAAACTCAAAATTAGCCTTTGTTCTGTATAAATGATTTTATTGTTTTATTATTTTACTTCTATCAGACGTCATCAGCTGTAGGTAAAGTGCCACAAATATAACTTTGATTGATGCTCAGGTTTGTAGCAGCGGAGTTCTTTATCATACCAATGCCTGTCTTGACGCGGGACCTAAATCTTAAAGGTCTCATCCAAAAGACATGTATATCTCACATGAGCTTGTCTTCCGGATTGTGGAAAATAAATCAATAAAAATATGAATCCTCTTCAAAATCACCTTTGAAGTCGTTTGATAAAGATGCCGACACATATTGGTAAATAATACACCTAATACACCGTTCAAACTACACCGCTTGCAAGTAGACTATTATCATATCAATACAAGGGACGAAAGTAGCCATCTTGAAAAAAATCCCCCCATTCAGTTCAGCACCCGTTTCTGTACTCTGAACTTGGAATTGTAATAGTTCTCCAAGATGGAGACTTTCGTCCCTTGCATGGGATGTAATTTGAATGATGTATATGTCGTCATCTTTATGAAAACCACTTCAAAGGTGATTTTAAAGAGGTTCATATCTTTATTTAATTTCTTTAAAAATTCACAATCCGGAAGACGAGCCCCTATGGAATATCTCGCTTCTAAATGCCGAGAGCGTTTGGCGAAGGAATAATGACTCGTACTCCTATACCTATCATCAGGTCCTAAGTTTGACGTAGTCAGGGTATTAGAGGGGCTTGAACTCGTAATCTCCCGGTCACGTGTACAGATAGTAACATTGTTCTGTACGAACAAATTTTATCCTAACATACAATTTCCTGACTAGAGATGTGAACTTGCAAGATGATGGAGCATAAACATGAATAAATGAAAATGCAAAATAAATCAATGATGTTTTCGTATAGGTCAGTTATTTGAGAAACATCTTTCACTTTTTGAAGGTATATATGACACAATAAACCTGAAGGATATCGAATGGAGCGTGTAGTACTCTTTGGTTGATTGGTTGATGTTTTCCGCCACACTCAACATTTTTTCAGTTATCTGGTGGCGCCCAGTTTTATTGGTGGAAGAGAGAACCCAGATACAAGGTACCTAGGAAGAGACCACCGACCTTCCGCAAGTAAACTGGGAAAGTTTCTCACTTACCGGCGCGAGCAGGATTCGAACCCGCGCCGACAGAGGTGAGAGGACGTGTGATTTTGAGCGCGATGCTCTAACCACTCGGCCACGGAGGTACTATTTGGTTAAAGTGTATTCATACGCAGTGATTCGCCTATTTTAAAACTAGAAAGTTTACGAGATTTTAACCGTCAGTTTAGTTAACAAGACTGTTAAGGGAAAATTGGAGTGAATGTAAATATTGTTTAATGTTTAAACCAGCATGACCTATCTATCATATTTTTAAGACACCAGTTTACCTAAATGTTCATCCATTTTTGGCAGTCTTTTTGGAGGCAATGTTGAGCGCATTGGACTAACTCTTTCTCACGAAACATAATCACAGGGAAAGGGAAGAAACTAAGATGCCTGAAAATGGAGAAATAAACGCATTAAAGATATACTCAGACAAAACCCATCTATGTGTATATTCATCATTGATATAGTATATTTGTGTAGAATTATATTTCTCTTGGGTGGTGGTATAGGGATAGATCAGATACACCTCGGTTCTTCCTACCAGGGAGCTACATTAAAAAAATCATGCCTACTTACTTTGCAACGCCACTGAATTTAAAAAAAATATTTATCAATGTCATGTCAATGCACTTGAATAAATAAAAATTTCTGTATGGTACGAAAACAAATTTTAAAAAACACAAGTCTTGATGCAATAAAGCAGTGTTTATAGGGTCTGCAGGGGGCCTAAAATAAGGCCCCATTCCTTATGCTAAAAAGCAGGTATTTCACCTAATTTTTGCTTTAAAATTCATAAACAATGAAAACAAATCAAAGCAGGGTAGCCCAATTGTTCATAAACTCCTTCACAGGCCCACATATTATAATTTTGGATTAAAACTGTGAAGTAAACCTAATTTGTTTGGCTTCTCATTATTTAAATGCGGTAAGCTTTGACCAAATTGAAAGTCAGAAGGAGTCCTATTTTACCTTAAAGAGGTTCGCACCTTACATTTGGAGTAATGTCAATTTTTTGGGAAGTGTATTTTTATTTCAACGCTGAAGGAGAATTAGGAAATCGAAAAGAAAAACTGGGGTCGCAATGCTTATTGAGCTACAGTGTTCTGAACATGACCTTTTTGCACTTAAAATTTATTCACTTAAACTTGATTTGTCTGTTGGTGTCAATACAATATTAGCAACAGAAATCAATCATGACATAAAATAGATACATAATCATGTCTTCTACCAATACAGTTAAATGAGATAAGCTTTGACCAAATTGAAAGTCAGAAGGAGTCCTTTTTTTACCTTAATGCAATGGTTTGGGTATTCCTTACTCTATGAAACGTTTTTCCCAATTTCAAGCAAATGTAGCTATTTTCCCCCAATTGCTGAAGTCCGGGGCCTTGATATCAACACGTGAAAAAAAAAAACCGTCCAGAAGGATGACTACATCTTACGACTCAACAGCAAACTAGACTCCATTTAGATAGGTCTTTTGCCATTGAACAGCGTTTGAAAATGTTATTTTGTTATTTAAAGAGCACAAAATTTGATACTTCCTTTTAGAACAACTTTTTAAAAAAAATCATAAGTCTTGTTTTTGATGAATTTGAATAGCAGAAAATGTACATTAGATAAAACTCCAATTGAATAAAATTTGGAAGTACACTTTGACTACAGGTCTACATGTACATGGCTTATCGGGGTAAATACATGCATTATGCAAAACATTCGACTTTTAACAGTTTATTTATTGACTTTCCGGGAACCAGTAATAAAATTAATTTAGAAGAGAGCCTAAAGTTGTGTGCGTAATGAGCTGATCTGAATTCCAAACACACACTTCTCAGGTTACCACATGTTCCTTTTCTTGTAGCCTTTGAAGAAACATGTCAAATTGAACAGGTAAATTTTTACAAGTAGTGAACACGCTGCATAATTAACGATGTTAATGTAAATAAATATATATATATTCTCTGTCTCATGTGACCTTTTGAAAACTCCACAGTGGTTATACATCATATGCTTTGTCTCCAGGCTTGTATTACAAATTAATATGTAATTAAAGAAATACTAATTAAGATCAGCATGGACATCCCACGATTCCTTACTAAATCAAATGTACATGTATTAATACTATACAGTCAATACGGGTTACCCACGATTCCTTACTAAATTAAATGTATTAATATTATACAGTAAACGCAAGTTATTATAGTGTTCACTTACATTGAAATAAGATAAGATGAAAAGTCTTCCAGGATTCCTTTGATATCTTTACCGATTTCAGCAATACATTATCAGTCATAATTTAAATTCTGAAAGAGTGAAGGTTATCGTAAGCGTAGAATACATCTTTAGACGTCTTTCTTATTCCGTTTTTCTTGCATCAGAATTTGTGACACAAGCATCAAGATGTCTGTACAAGAACGGAACGATAATGGAATGAATCACAGTTTTTTAACAAAAGTCAAACACTTTGACATGGTCAAAGTGCACCAACCCTCAGCGAAAACAGGCAAAACAACAGAATACCTATCATGAAATGTTCGTAACAATTTCACCTCTGGCAAGAAAAGTTACACTAACAATCAAAAAGTTAATTCCAGCAGTGAAAATGTGTTTCAACATGTCAGTACACATCCGACAGTGTGTAGTTTGGTTACTGGCACGTTTGAGCATTTTGTGGGCTGGTCAGAGGATCACGTTATCCGGCGGGAGTGATTATAAAACAGTGGAACTGCTCCTAAGACGACGCAATTCTAAGCCACACTTTGCCAAAGAACAAATCTAAAAGGTAGGAAGCTATATAATATCAAAGCGTAAAAAGGATACATGTCAGATTGGTAGAGTTGTAGTAAATTTCACATTTTAAGGTTGATATAGTCGTAAACATTTTCACGTTGAGTGAAATGTCGTATATCGGGTAATGATGGCGCACTTGGAATGCTGCGGTTTTTGGCGAAGGATGAACATTTGCCAAAAAAACGAATGCACCATTTATATGAATTGTTAATATAATTGTGTAAAATTGTAAATCCACAAAAACAAAAAAATGTATCTATCGCCAATATTTCAAAATACTGTTTTAGAAATATCCTCAACGTCAAATTTGCCGGTATAAGGTAGTGGTTGACAATTCACTTCGGAATATTCAATTTTCAAGTTCAGAAGAAATGTTCTAAAGAGTGCATGAAAATGATTAAATATACTAGAAACCGTTTTCAACGACGACTTTGATTTTATTAATTAATTATCATGTATAACGATTTCAATTTTCGAATTTTCTAAATTCTGAGCGCATTTCTTTTTTGCTTCTTTAATAGGCAGGATGCTTCCCCACTGTAGCCTCGTTTTGGTTTTAGCCGCAACTTCGTCGGTGTTTGTGACAGGTACGTGTGATGTAATAAACTATCTTTATATCAGTAAATAGCAGAACAAATGAACAAGGTTCTTTAATCGGATACAGTCACTATTAATGCTTTTCAAAAGTGATAGATATTTAATTTCAAATGAATGTGGAATGCGTTTATTCGGATTGTTCGATAGAATCATTTTCTTAATCATTTGAAATGTTTCGTTTTAGCCTTACCTCATAGTAGAGTATGGGCTATGCCAGAACCAGGTCCAGCAGCAGAGCCAATGCCATCTGGAAACGTAATGGCATACCCTTATCCTAGACCAGAAAGACCTAAGCCTATGGGTATGGTTCCTTCGAGAAATCAAAACGGTGTATCACCAATGAGAATGATGCCTATGGGTGCAGCTCCAATGAACATGCAAATGGGTGCCATGAGGCAAATGCCAATGATGAACGTTCCAATGGCGCCGTCTATGTCTAACCCAGGTAAACCAATGCCAGGAAAAGGAGGAGCAAAGGGAGCCACAGCTGGTGGTGAAGGTGCTGGAGCAGCTGGTGGAGAAGGTGCCTCCGCTGGTGGTCCACCTCCCCCCGACGATATCGAAGGAATGGCCGCCATCGCAGCTGCTGTCGCTGCTGGTATTTCGCCTGATGACCCTCTCCCACCTTCAGCAGGATCTGGATCCCAGGCTAAGGCTTCCATGCCGAGAATGCCAACACCAATGATTATGATCCCAGCTCCAATGATGACCCCAATGAATATGATGACAATGCCAGTTGCCATGATGGGCGCCAATAAAGGAGCTGCCATGATGGGCGCCAATAACGGAGCTGCCATGATGGGCGCCAATAACGGAGCTGCCATGATGGGCGCCAATAACGGAGCTGCCATGATGGGCGCCAATAACGGAGCTGCCATGGGAATGCCGATGATGCCAGCACCTGGAATGACGCCTGGCGCTGGAGCTATGAATCCTGCTGCAGGTGCCATGATGATGCCTGTTATGGTGATGATGCCAGCAGGAGTAAATTCACAGCCCCCAGCAGGTGGAATGAAACCTGTTCCCTCTGCTGCGATGGGTGGAAACAGTGGGATGCCAATGGTAATGATGCCAGTAGCTGCAAGAATGGGCGCCGGAATGAATACTGTTGCTGCAGGCGTGATGGGCGCAAACATTGGAATGGGGATGATGCCTGCGGGTACGGGAATGATGCCAATGGGGAGAAACGCATCACCGCACAAAAGACGTAAATACCTTATTAACATTCGATCGCTTTATAGCATTATTCATTGCCTTTCTAAACGCTATTTGCCCAACTCTGTATTTTGAATTCCTTATAGGAGTTATAAGATTAATCACTGTTCGTTATCTTTACCTTTCATTTACAGGGTACAGAGCTCGAAGAGCGGCATCCGGAAACGGTTAGGTTTTGATTCATGACTTGAAAGTGAAAAATTTAAGAATTTATTTATGAATATTAATTACTGGTATTATTGACTATCTACTGTTGCTCACAACTTTCTCTTTTCATTTCATGTATACATATGTAGGATACGCTCCAATTCAAGGAGTGAACATGGGTGATATGATGGGTGCCCCTAATGGCAACATGGCTTCTCCTAATGGCAACATGGCTTCTCCTAATGGCAACATGGCTTCAATGAATATGATGAAGGGATCAATGGGAAACCAGAACAGGGCCAACATGATGAATATGGATGACATGATGAAAATGTCCCAGACGAATCGAATGGACGACATGATGAAACATATGAACAATATGGTGAATGCTGCTAAAGGTCAACAGATCAGGGATGATATGATGAATGCAGCGATGGATGATGCTATGAAAATGTCCCAAATGAAAGGAATGGATGATATGATGAATGCAGCAAACGCACAAGCAAACATGAATGCCATGATGGGCATGACTAATATGATGAAAAATGCTCAAAATTCCCAGAAAAAACAAATGGATGATATGATGAATGCAGCAAACGCTCAAGCAAACATGAATGCCATGATGGGCATGACTAATATGATGAAAAATGCTCAAAATTCCCAGAAAAAACAAATGGATGATATGATGAATGCAGCAAACGCTCAAGCAAACATGAATGCCATGATGGACATTGCCAATATGATGAAAAATGCTCAAAATTCCCAGAAAAAACAAATGGATGATATGACGAATGCAGCAAACGCTCAAGCAAACATGAATGCCATGATGGACATGGCCAATATGATGAAAAATGCTCAAAATTCCCAGAAAAAACAAATGGATGATATGATGAATGCAGCAAACGCTCAAGCGAACATGAATGCCATGATGGACATGACTAATATGATGAAAAATGCTCAAAATTCCCAGAAAAAACAAATGGATGATATGATGAATGCAGCAAACGCTCAAGCAAACATGAATGCCATGATGGACATGGCCAATATGATGAAAAATGCTCAAAATTCTCAAAAGATGAATAATGTGATGAATGCTAATATGGCTGCAGATTTGACGAAAAATGCCATGAATATGATGAATATGCCAACACAACAAAATAACATGGGAAACGGAGCTATGGACGCTATTTTGAGGGCTTGTATGAATATTGTGAATGGAGTGAATTCGGGTAATACGAAACTATTACCTAACGTTGACATGATGCCTCCAATGCCTGAACCAGTGCAAACAAATAATATGCCATCACCAATGAACGGTATGCCCTCACCAATGAACGGTATGCCCTCACCAATGAATGGTATGCCCTCACCAATGAACGGTATGCCCTCACCAATGAACGGTATGCAGATGGGCAGTATGGGAATGGAGATGCCAGAACCGGCTCCAGTGAATGGTATGAGAATGGCAGATATGAACGGTATGGCGTCCCCAATGCCTGAACCAATGCCAAGTGCTGGTAATATGGGTGCTATGAATAATATGAATGGAATGAATATGCCAGCACCCAATCAAGAAATGATGCCAACAGTACCAGAGCCACTGTCCGTGAACAATATGCCATCATCTATGAATGGAATGAACATGGGAATGATGCCTTCTCCTATGAATGGTATGATGCCAGCCCCCAAACATGACACCCCTTCAATGCCCGAACCAACGCCAATTAACAATAATAACATGGGCATGCCAATGAACAACATGCCTTCCAACATTAATAGTATGCCTCAGCCCCGGCCAATGCCTCCATCGATGAACATGGGCAACATGGGAATGATGGCATCTCCAATGAATAATATGATGTCAGCACCGCAAGAAAATAATTTGTCTCCAATGCCAGAGCCCATGCCTATAAACAACATGCCTTCAAACGTGAATGGTATGTCTGGAGCAATGAATGGTATGTCTGGAGCAATGAATGGTATGCCAGGGCCAATGAATGGTATGCCTTCAAATATGAATGGTATGTCTGGAGCAATGAATGGTATGCCAGGGCCAATGAATGGTATGCCTTCAAATATGAATGGTATGTCTGGAGCAATGAATGGTATGCCAGGGCCAATGAATGCCATGCCGCCATCGATGAACGGAATGAATATGGGTAATATGGAAATGATGCCATCTCCAATGAATAATATGATGCCAGTGCCAAATTCAAACATGATGCCCGCAGTCCCAGAGCCGATGCCAATTAATGGAGTAAACATGGGTAATATGGGAATGATGCCGGCACCACAAAAAAATAATTTGTCTCCAATGCCAGAGCCCATGCCTGTCAACATGCCTTCAAACATGAATGGTATGTCTGGAGCAATGAATGGTATGCCTTCAAATATGAATGGTATGTCTGGAGCAATGAATGGTATGTCTGGAGCAATGAATGGTATGCCTTCAAATATGAATGGTATGTCTGGAGCAATGAATGGTATGCCTTCAAATATGAATGGTATGTCTGGAGCAATGAATGGTATGCCAGGGCCAATGAATGCCATGCCGCCATCGATGAACGGAATGAATATGGGCAACATGGGAATGATGCCAGCCCCCAAACCAGCAATGCCTGAACCGGCCCCATCAAACGGAGCGCCGTCATCCATGAATGGAAATAATGCGGGTGTTATGGAAATGATGGGAATGATGTCATCTAACGGAAATATGATGCTTCCTAAGTCAGTTTCATTGGTAATGAATAACATGCCCCAGCCTGGTAACATGGGAAATATGGGAACAAAGCAATCTTCAATGAACGGTATGCCAAACAATGCACAACGAAAAGCTGGTATGTAGTACTTTGTTTTTAAAACTAGCCTAAAAACTTTCTTGAAACTTTTTAAAACTTCGTAATCATTTAAAAAGAAAATGAGTGTGTAATTAATCTTCAGTACGTTAATGAATGAACGTTTGATTTTTCAGTATATTAGAGATAAGAGTGTACGTGGCAGATACCATAGAGCTTTCAGCAGATCTACAAACACTTCAGAACGATTCCGTCATAGGAGAGTGACTTGTGTGCTCTCGAGTTTAGTGAATTCATCCCATTTGTGCCAATCAATGTGCAAAAACTGTGATTGCCTACCTTGTGTGCTGTCGCCTGTTGTTCATTTACTGGAAATGTGGCTTTTGTGATTAAATGAAGTTTGTTATCCTTGTGTACAAATAGCGTTCTTCTTTATTCCAGGCAATAGTGTTCGATAAATGAAAACAAATTAATATGAAAGCATCCTTATGTAGCGAGGATTCAAGTTTCTTCTTGCTATGACGTCATGGGTCTAGCAAAGTAAAAAAAAGGTTAAAGTTTTATATATTGTATCTAGTATTTTGGGTCTGGCTATACATCATCTTCGCTAGCCAAGGGTGACGATACACGGTGGTCCTGAAAGAGGAACCACCGTTTATCGTCACCCTTGGCTAGCGAAGATGACATGTATGCTTGAATCTAATTTGAAAACCTTGGTGGTTCTTGAAAATCCGTTAAAAGATTTTCCCAAAATATCCCTTGTAAAAATTAAAATACAGGTACCATTTTGTGGTAAATGAAATAAATAAATCTTTATTCGGTATATACATGCAAACATACATGTATAAATACCAAGGATAACCCATGAAAGCTCGAAAGCTTATTTCCAATGGGGTCCTTTGATGCACGGATGTTTGCGCTAGAGGGTCATTTATGTGGGAGGAAACCCACGTGTCCGAGCAGCCGACCGCCATAACCTCTCACATACAACCACTGCTGATTACGGGGATTGAACTCGGGTCGCAGCGGTGAGAAGCAAGAGCACTACCTCTGCGCTGCCCGGACACTGTCAATTCCTTAAGGATAGACCGGAAGGTTGTGAGTTCGAGTTCCGCTCAAGCCAGGGCTGCGTAAAACTTCACGGAGCGCCATATTACCACGAACTCAAATAATTGAAGATATATTTGATTCTTGAAGATATCGTCAATTCAATTATTACTCGCAATTATTGCGCATCAAATCAATTATTGCTCCCATCATTTCAATTGATGTGCGCATCAATGTAGTGAAATTATTGCTTGCAACTCTATATAAAAGATCTGATGATCCCTTTAATTCAATTTGGAAATATTTCTAATAATCTACAACGATATTGTATACGGAATTAATATGCGCATCGATTTCTTTAAAGAGAGCAACAGTTCGATTAACAAGAGGCCCATGGGCCACATTGCTCACCTCAGTTACCTTGGCTTATATTTAAAGATTTTCTCTATATACTGTATTAGCATGTAAAACGTTGATCCCTATTGTTGCACTAACCTCACCCCGGGGGTCATGGCTTTTACAAACTTAAAACTGCGCTATGTCAGGAAGCTTTCATGAAAACGTAAACTTTTTTGGCCCAGTGATTCTTCAGAAGATTTTTTATGATTTTCCCCGATATATTTGTATGTAAAACTTTGATCCCCTATTGTGGCCCCATCCTATTCCCGGGGGTCGTGATTTTTACAAAGTTCAATCGGCACTATGTCGGAAGCCTTCATGTAAAATTCTACTTTCCTAGCCCAGTGGTTCTTGAAAAGAAGAGTTTTAAAGATTTTCCCTGTATATTTGTATGTAAAACTTTGATCCCCTATTGTGGCCCCATCCTACCCCCAGGGATCATCATTTTTACAAACTTGAATGTGCACTATGTCAGGAAGCTTTCATGTAAATTTCACCTCTTCTGGTCCAGTGGTTCTTGTGAAGAAGATTTTAAATGACCCCACCCTATTTTTTCGATTATCTCCCTTTTGAAAAGAACATGGCCCTTCATTTGAACAAACTTGAAAGCCCTTAACCCAAGAATGCTTTTTGCCAAGTTTGGTTAAAATTGGCCCAGTGGTTCTGAAGATGTAAAAAGTTTCCAGACAATGGACAACCAGAAAAGCTCACTTGAGCTTTCAGCTCAGGTGAGCTAAAAAATCATTAATTCAATTGTGGATATGTTGAACTGAGGATATCTCTGATTAGATAGTTACTCTCTCTAAAAGAATTATTGTGCACACTAATTGAATTAATATTCTTTCAACTGAAGAGAGCAATAATTTGATTATTGCACACACAAATTGAATTATTGCTCTCTTCAATTGAATTGTGGCGTGCATCCAATCCCTTGTTGATATCATCAATTTATTTGAAGAGAGCCTTAATGGCCATGTGTGTATGCACACTATTGATCTTTAGAAATCATTGCATTACCTTTTTATGCTTCTCCATTTTCATACTTATACTAGATGATAGATGTATTGGTATAACCATCATACATAATAATTTACACTTCATGTAGAGGAGAGCAAGTTTTATCATATCACAGAAAAATGCAATTACATATATCTATTCGAGTTCTACAAGATCAATTGTTGAATGAAACTCGCCAATGAATTCTTTTTCAAAAGAAAACTTTTTGTTTAATATTATTTTATTGAAGAAATGCAGAACAGTTAATGGCAATAGTGGTTCAGGAGTAAATAGGATTTTCTAACACATACTAAATTTTCAACATATGATCAACTAAGGTCCACCTTGGGGCCTAAAATCTCACATTGCTCATTATAATCATGCAAATATAGTTTGACTGCTTGGTTTCCAAGAGTAAAGATTATCTAAACTACAGAAGTATATTGCATTTTCATTATACATGTATGATCAACTAAGCCCCATCCCGAGGCCTGAAACCGGGGGTCATTAATTTTATGTCGCTCATTATAATCATCGAAAGTTTGTCTACTTGATGTCCAGTAGTAAGGATTTTCTACTGCAGATTCAATAGACAAAGTACAGGACAAACCTAGCCCCACCCTATAGTCTTGAATTTTGGTAGTTGAAATTGGTTCATCCATACCAGAGAAGAAGCTGAAAATGCTCAAAAGTTGTGACTGACACACGACTAACTGCGATGGACAAAAACAGAAGCAACAGGCCACCTGAGTGACTCAGGTGACCTAAGAATAAAAAAGTTAAATAAGTTCTACTACTTCAATGTAACATTTATTGATGATATAAGTAGTGACAGATGGTGACAAACTCAAAATCACAAGACAATTTTTGAAGCAATGAAATAGACACCATTTCTGTTTAGACAACAGTAGTCACACTAAATCATTTCAAAGCATGAATTTAACATTAAATACAATTTGGAAGTGAAAGTGGGAATATTCCCCGAATTTTCTTTAATATCAGTAAATTTCAACGAGAGTTTCTGTCTATATCCCAAAAGCAAGTAACATGTAATATAGCCCAACAACTTATATATTAAACAGGTATTAACAATTGACATAGTGTTCTTAATATGCAAGAAAATATGTACACGTAAATTACCTGATGCAACAATTGAAATATAACAGATTTATTGAACCATCAAATATAAGTCATATATTACTTCCCTTGAAATTACTAAGTACATATAATTTACTGCCATTTTTATCATGTGATTACAAATGAACACATATACAAAAAAATGGGAATTATTTTACATATCTACAATTTCATTCTTTTGTGTGCTTTCAAATTTTACAAGTAATCTAGGATAATTCTCCAAAGCAATGGAAATCAAGGACTCCATGAAGGGGAACATCCCCTTGCAACACGGGCACTTGCAATTTCAAGCAAACCCAATGTACCAGTGTATCTTCAAGTAGAGCTAAGCATGCTTTTTCACATTATCCCACATCATCTTTCATAGTTAAATTACTATATCTCTTCCAACCCTGTTGCTGTGAAAAAATTATGAATGAAATATCTTAAGAAATCTTTTTAAGACAGAGATATACTGTACGTGGTGATCTTCATAAAATGCCAGAATTGCATGATTTTACAATTTTGGCCAGTTACTGAATTATTAGTGGGCGATTCCTGGGTTTACTTTCATTTCAAATGTATCCTACAATATTGTATCTTAGTATTCAGCAGCCTCTACAAGATTCCTGGCTTTACTTTCACTTTACATGTATCTCTTAGTAATCAGCAGCCTCTATAAGATTCCTGGCTTTACTTTCACTTTACATGTATCTCTTAGTAATCAGCAGCATGGTGTTTGTAATCTCTATATAAAAAAACCCACTACGTAAAAAAGAGACCAAGCACAAACTTGAAAGCCTATTATTTCAATCAGGTATTAACAAATGCAGCTACAGCTAATTTTCATTTACTGCAAGCAAACCTATATACCCAAATCCATACCAAATGTATCTAGTTTTTCTTTTTCTCTCTCCCTCTTTTTTTAGATAACCTCTGTTTAACAGACAATGTGGATGAAGATCTGTTTCAGAATTCAGCAAAATAGGATCACAAAAAATCTTATGATAGTACTAAATGATGACATATGTCTTCAACAATTTCAGACAAAAATTGAAAGCTTTTAAAGTTTGATTAATATATTAATACTAGTTGTACTTACAAGTTACATGGGTAAAATGAGTTATTTCCAATTTGTCAAAATACATGCAACTTTTTTCATCAGCTGTTAACTCTTTCCTATGAAAGACCATTGTAAGATATCAGTCTGAGACAAAACTAGTAGGGGTTAGGGCATGGAGAAAACAGAAGAGGATCTCTAAAAAAAAAAAAAAATACACCAAATTATACCAAAAGCAATTCTTTCTAGTAGCACAAGTACATGTATAGTGAAAACAATATATAAATAACACACACAATATAACCATATTTTGACAAAGGAATTGTATAACATCAAACATTTAAAATGTACATAAGTAACAGTAATATAACATGTCTCCACATTCAATTTTAAATTACGATCAGCCAATTCATATCCAAATAAAAAGCCAAAACTTAAAAACAGATTTTTTTCTTTCATTGCAGCACAATATTTGACACCCCACTCTCAAAATTATGAATACATGTATTTTGAATCTTAAAAAAAAAACCACAATGTATATACACTATTACATATGAAATTTTCATCACTTATAGTAATATTTGACATTAACTGGAATCATCAATATTTTTAAAGTAAATTGCATTTGTACACGTGACCTATTCCATATATTTTTATCAACCTATCATTAATTAGAAAAGATCTGCAACATAGAATTTTTTTCGACAAAAACAAATGCTGAACCTTTCTGTGGATTACAACAGCGGCTGGATGAAAATGCTTCAAATTCACCTCTGATGCACTATTATATACAAACATGTAAACATATCTGGATTCAGTAGCACAATTACATGCTAAGTCTTCAATCTTATATATATATCATGGCATATTTGCCAGCTGAGACTGATCTGAAGAAAGCATATTTTCTGCATTGGAAAAATGTCAAGAAAATACACAGTTGTAGACTTGAGTCAAGTAAAGACCTGCTTGTTTTTCATCAGTTTGATGATAAATGACGTATGAGGAACGATTCACTTCTGACTTTTATCACATGGCAGTTTCACTGCTACTGAGAAGCCACTTTGACCTGTAGAATGACAGATCCGCTATTTTGATCCCACAGAGCCTATGTTTTGGTAGATCTGTCTAGCATCTTCTGCTGGTGGCAGTCTGAAAAAAAATGTATCAATTTCTTTACCATGATTCTTTTGTCCGAAAATTTAAAAGTTTAAGAATGTCACAAGGTAAATACTGTAATAGTTTCAAAAACAGTGCACCGCATCTAAATATTTGTATGGTCCGCAAAACCAAGACTTGAAAAGGACATAATTTCATATCTGTTCATGCGATACTTATTATATCATCACTACAGTAACTAGATCTGATGAGTCGGATCACATCAAGTTGACAGGAGCGGATCATCAGATCAAACGATATGAAGAGCAAAGCTAAAATTGCTTGAAAATCAAATTTTCTTCATTCTATGTAGAAACAGCAGTAAATGTTACAGGAGGAACAGTGGCGGATTTAAAAGGGGAAACAGCCAGTGCCCCCCCCCCCCCCCCCCCCCCCAAATTTAAGGTAAATCATGGTCTCTTGTTTAGAAAAATGTAAACGATTAAAGCAATAATTTTTAAAAAAAAACTTCCAAAAACCCTTAAAATTTGCATCATTTTATTAATTTCTTCTTATAAAAAATAACAGAAAATAGTAAAAATTAGTAGATAGGAAACATATTTCAAGCCCTATAAAATCTGTAAAATCCAGGAGCTTTGCCCCCAGACCCCCTGCCTCATAATGTTGTGCCCCCTAACCACAATTCCTGGATCTGCACTTGATGAAATAATTTTATAGAAGGTCTTACTTGGGTAGATCCTTTTCCTTTCGCCTTGAGGACTGCTGTAAGGGTGGCGGGGCTGCTTTAGTACTGGCAGACAGGGACTTGTTAGCAGACTCCATGTTGGCTGTGTATCGTATGTTTGTGTATTCCCTGCCCACAGATTGCTACAATATGCATTGTTTTAAAGTTAACACAAACTATTTCAAATTTATTGTACCAGCACTTCTCTCTGTATCTGTGAATTTCTTTAATTAAGATGTCAAATATACGCCAGTCATGCTATAATTTGTTCAAAATTGACTAAAAGAGTTTTGCCAATGTGAAGTATTTTCTACATTCAAAATTGAGAGCACAGTGCTAAGCAAAAGGATATTTACATAGTTTGAACATTACATGTATATATCAATATCATGTTGTATGCTTGACACAAGTGTTTGTCCTTTTTTCTAAAGCAGCACTTGTGATGAAATTGTTCCTTATCTCGCCTTCTCAAAAAAATATGAGAAATTTGTCCAAATTATGTCATACACATACTATACAAGCATTACAACAGGATGCTGTGTTATCAGACATAAAATACATGATCGATAGCAGGATGCTGTGTTATCACAGACGTAAAATACATGATTGATAGCAGGATGCTTTTTTATCACACACTCTGCAGACCTTGTATTTTTAAATCGTGGGAAAAGATCTCATAAGGACATTTACATTATGGGAAAAGAATTCCATTTTTAATAGTCCTTCTGAAGCTTAAATCTTTTCAGGGTCAAGTATTGGCAAAGCAGTACCTCATACTACTAAATATTAAAGACTACTGTTAAATGACTCATTCTAACAAACCCTGGTACATACTTCTTCTGCCCGTTTGCGCTGTTGCTCAGTTTCCAGGTAGTGCAGCACAGCCATATAGACAAATTTGTACTGTGCCTCAGTCTGCACCATGCCTGATCTCTGTGACCTCACCATCTGTATCGTCTTCTGGATGTCAATTTCACACTCCAGACCTGTACAAAAACCCAGACACATTGTACTGCCAGGCTAAATATAGCTACAATTCACAGAGGAAATCTCCCAGACACATTGTACTACCAGGCTAAATATAGCTACAATTCATAGAGGAAATCTCCCAGACACATTGTTCTGCCAGGCTAAATATAGCTACAATTCACAGAGGAAATCTCCCAGACACATTGTACTGCCAGGCTAAATATAACTACAATTCATAGAGGAAATCTCCTCGACTCATTCAGAACTTTTTTCTTATCGTCTGTCCTCATCTTCTCCATTTCTTTCAAAAACTAAATGTCCAACTTATTTTCCAAGAATTTATTTACTTTATATTGTGTGTATTCTGTTTTATTTCTATAGGCCAATCCGAAAACATGAGTTATCTTTCCTTGATCCGGAACGTAGTACGCTTGCGTAACAGTAGTTTAAGACTTCCGGGTAGTATATTCGAGAAGCGCCATTATCAACAGTGCAGAAGGCCGCATATATATTGCTGTATAATTTTACAGCAATCACGCCAACAAATATGTTAACGTTAATAAAAGATCTCATTGCATAGGTTTACTTCATACACATGAAAATAACCAACTTCGTCTGTAAAAATGATAGAAAATTAATGTTGTAAGTAGAGGAGGACACCCCCCCCCCCCCCTCTCCGATAGGATGTTCTATCGTTAAACTGATGTAATTTCCTACGACGGGCCTGTCCCGAGACGCAGTAAGATTATTCTAACTAACAACCCCCCCCCCCCCCCATTTTCCAGGATTTCACGTGTTTTATAACTAAAATTAGTATATATCATATATTGCATACGTTTCCTCAGGATCTTTAGCCCGTGTTTTAATACAGTCAGATTTATAATAAAATATCAGAAGTTACTTGTTCAATATCAATGTAGTACATGTACATTCAGTGATGAAAGTTCTGCCACGATGTACGTCTAGGTATGTCGGACTGACACATCTGGATTCTGAAAATGTTCATCTCCTTCGATTGGTGAGTAAAATTTAACCCAGCCTGTTGGCCTACTTGTAAATGAAACAGAGGCCACTGACAGATTTCCAGCTGTCTGCCCACAAATTTTATACAGTTTCAAATACAAGTATAACCATAAAGAAATTCGTCGTCACAAACCATCTTTAAACTGACATTTAGACATGCAATGCTTTGAAAATAAAATAACGTATAATTGAACACCCTGAATTTATAGTCGGCAAGAGTATGTACCTGAAAATACAGCCATTTTGAGTAAAATATTTGGAGTTTTACTCAAATTATTTTGTAAATTTGTGGATAAAGGGGGTGTCTAAATTTGTCATTGCAATTTCTTTTATGACGCGATACGTGCCTATACATAATCAAGTAGATTTCAAGGGGGCTAAAACGAATAAAAGAGGGAAGATACAGAGATGTCAAAAGCATTGTATTAGGGGGGGGGGGGGGGGGGGGGGGGGTAAAACTTACCTATCCCCCGGAGAGTACATTTGAGAATACACCCCCCCCCCCCCTCCGGGATCACACAGGTCTATGAAAAATAATTTATATCAGTCTAGCAATATTCAACAAAATTAATAAAAAATATTATTTAGTTACCTATTTTACTGCATTTTAAACATATCAGTTGATATTAACAATCCTAGCTTCATGCTGCAGTGTACAAAATGATTTGCACGTCCAGGTACTTTGGAGAAAGTTACCCAATGATTGCAATCTGGTTTATTTTTGAAAGAGTCGATTGGTGGTGGTGGAATAAATTTAGCCCTGATAAAACAATGAAAGCGTTGATTTCCTAATTTAATTGATTTTTTTTATTTTGAAAAGAGGGGGGGGGGGGCATTTTACATGTATGCAAGATCTTCTCACCACAGACACTCGACGTTTTAAATATCTATAATAAAAAAAAATTGCTACAAAATAATTATGTCAGTCGTTATTGGAGACATATGTAAACAAATGAATGTCTGGGTGATTTCCAATTTAATTTTTAAAATCCCCCCTCCCCCCGAAAATCACTCCCGACTCGATTCTTCTTCTTTTTTTCCATTAACATTTTCTTACTCTCTCGTACAAATGATTTCAACTGTTCTCGATTTTGAACAGCGCCCATACTAATATAACTATATATATAATATATGCGCAGTCTGACTGTGTTACTACCCGGAAGTTGTCATATTCACACTAAATGTAAGAATACAAAGAGAGATAACTCACGTTTTCGGAAAGACCTATTGAAATCTATTGCTTGTCATTTGCAACTATGAAAACACATTTTGTTTCAATCTAAAAAGATAATTTTTTAGTGTCTTCTGTCCATGTGTAAATATATACATATCATGAACTTTGCAACCTATTTCACGGCATTTTTGAAATCGTTTCAAAATAAGTTTTACTGTTTACTATTCACCTTTTCTTTGAATTTAGGAAAATAAATAATGCTTATACCTGTACTTTATGACGGTTTACTTTATGAGTTTAGAGTTTGTCCTTCTTGGACTATTTCCATTTATCATTGTTCAAATATCGAAATGATTATAAAATATGGAGACGAGTCATGATCAGGTGATTTTCAGCTGTTACATTTAAATAACTTGGAGGTCAATAGTATTTATATTTTACGTACTTGAAAGTATTTATATAGAAAATAAAGAAAATCATAAATAATAAAATACCTTTCTTTAATGTGTCAAGGAGGTATGCTACACCAGAGAAATTTGATGTAGATGAAAAGTGGAGGATATGTACAACAATATTTTGAAATTAAAATTTTCAAATTTACTTATTTTGTCAAATAATACAGTTTTAGTAGAAAGTAATCTTTAAAAAAATTAAAACCCCTGCTGGAATCGAACCTGCGACCTACAGGTCAGCAATCGGTATGCTAATCTACTGAGCTACTCGGGTAGGTATTCAAATTGAAAAGGGAAATTCAAATATTGCTAATATTGATTTTTTCATCCATGTTTTTAAAGGAAGTCAGCCATTATGATGATGTAGAGTACCTCCTTAAATGGGATATGAAGGTCACAAACATAACAGAAAAAATGCACAACCTTTGATAGCAGGTTATGCCTTTTCTCTGCAATGTTTGCAACCTTCATTTCTCGTTTAAAAAGCAAAAGAAAGCATTTCCTTATCAGCGACTTACCATACATCTTGATCTGGTTGAGTATTATGTCTATAACGATGAAAGTCCCTGTTCGACCAATGCCAGCACTACAAAGCAAAACATCAGCTACATTTTATTCCGATACATAAGCAATGATCAACTTTTCCTAAATGATGCTTGCATATTAATATGAGTATCCACGGTCCTGTTGTTATTGTTGAGAAGATTTTTCCTATATACTTCAATGTAAAACTTTGATCCCCTAATTTGGCCTCACCATACCCCAGCTATATTTTGTTTTACATGTACATCACTATGCATTTAGTTTTTCTTACAGATGTTATGTTGTAGAGAATAAGATTGTTTGAAAATTTGCCAATTTTTGGCAGTTTTTGCCTTGACCCTAAGGCCCCAGGAATTCAGGAATCCTGAAATTTATAACTTATGTCCCAAATTGATGATTCATGCCAAATTTGAAAAAAATTGGATGTGTAGTTATTAAGAAGTTAAAAATGTTCAGTTGTTAACGCACAATGGACGCATGATGATGGATGCAGACTGATAGCAGTGGGTCATCCCTGATTGACTCAGGTGACCTAAAAAACAATTCTACATTGATCAGTACCTGCAGTGAACTACAATAGGACCAGCATCCTTGATCTTCTCTTGCTGGGCATTGACCACATTGAGGAAGTTGAGGACACAGCCTGGGTCACTGGGTACACCATAGTCAGGCCAGGTCAGAAAGTGGAACTGAAACACGGGTCTGGTCTCCTCCCTCTGAAAAAGACGGGCACTTGATGACTCTAAGTGGTGACTTTGGGGGATGAAAAAAGACTTTGTAAATTTGTATGGAAACTATATGAATGTTGGTGGGTTTTTTTTTTTTTTTACTCAATGAGTGTGATAATTTTCACAATCATTGAATACACTACAATGGATTTCCAATATCAAAGTTGCAATAAGCATAACATTCATTACCATCATCAACTTCATGGACAGTAGTAATTTGGTGTTGACCTGATTATCCTTATCATATTCACAACAGTTATAGAGCAGACTTATGCAGGGGGTCAATATAATTATATTATCTTTTAACCATAGACAATAAAAGAGTTCTCTAAATGCATAAACCATTCATCAATAAAGAACCCAAATGGGTAATTGCAAGGCTTCCTGTGTTACCCTTTTGTTTTAGGACACACACAGTTGAAGACCATGTGACAACTCTTACATATCTTAAAATGATACCATACCTTTGATAGAGTTACACACCCTGACCATCACTGTCACTCTATTACCTTGTTACATCTAGAGTTACACACTTCGACCATCACTGTCACTCTATTACCTTGTTACATCTAGAGTTACACACCCTGACCATCACTGTCACTCTATTACCTTGTTACATCTAGAGTTACACACCTTGACCATCACTGTCACTCTATTACCTTGTTACATCTAGAGTTACACACCCTGACCATCACTGTCACTCTATTACCTTGTTACATCTAGAGTTACACACCCTGACCATCACTGTCACTCTATTACCTTGTTACATCTAGAGCTACACACCCTGACCATCACTGTCACTCTATTACCTTGTTACATCTAGAGTTACACACCTTGACCATCACTGTCACTCTATTACCTTGTTACATCTAGAGTTACACACCCTGACCATCACTGTCACTCTATTACCTTGTTACATCTAGAGTTACACACCTTGACCATCACTGTCACTCTATTACCTTGTTGTCCTTGTTAATTTTCCAGACTTCCAGTTCCCTGATGATGTAATCCGACTCATTCTTTTGAGAGATGAATTTGACAAATATTTTCCCATCATAGGTCTCAAACATTCTTTCTAAAATATCATCAGGGTCATCAGGAGAGGGCCAGTACCTCACAGCTTTAACCTAGGTGGAGAATTGTCACTCATGTAAATCTCAACACAAAAATATGGAGAATTGTCACTCATATAAATTTAAACACAAAAATACCGAGAACTGTCACTCATATAAATCTCAACGCAAAAACACAGTTGAAATCTTCACAGGACTTTAACTATTGCAGTATTTGCCCCTTCCTGGAGTGAAGACTTTAGTACATAATCCATCAATCTTATATCAAATTATCATACCTATACTCATTTTTCACTACATAAAATTGATCGTTAGATGTGGGACTAATTCCCATTCTGAAGTGTGTTAGTCAATAATTCCCTGTTATCCGTAATCCTCAAGATTTTACTTTGGAATATAGAAAAAGACCCGAAATGCTCTCCATTGTTTTTCAGCCAATAAAAATCACGATGTGCAGCATGTCATTTCTAATTTTACAAACAACAACACTGATTCAGTGATTGAATATGGTCACAACTTCAACCACAGGGTTTGATGATTTAAACATTTGTTATTTATATTTTCAATTTGTATCGGCATAATAAAACAGTTAAATTATAATCATTGAGGGAGTTAACAAGATACCATTGCTTCAGGAAATTGCCCTGGCTTCTGGAAATTGGAATCTTGCCAACTCCCTCAATGATATACTTTAACTGCATAAGAACAACCACTTAATACAAAACTGTGATATAGTTCTGTAAAACTGCTGTGTGATTGAATTTCCAAGCATTGATTTGCAAATAAGAGTTGATTTACAGTAATTTTCTGATCAGTAGTTCTTGAGATTTTTAAAACACCCCCTCCTGTCTATATCATCTTTTTCCTAATTATCTCCCTTTTGGAAGAGGTAGGGGATCTCCCTTTTGGGAGAGGTAAGGGGAGGGGATACAATCACGAACATTATTTATAGAACCAATAATAATCAAAAATAAACTTCTTAAGACTTCGAACAGGAAGCAATCATACAAAAATAAACAGCCATACCTTCCCTCTCTCCACTTCTTTTGTTGTCATGACAATGACACTGGTGTTTTCCTGCCAGATCATTCTCCAGAAATCGCTGACAGTTCCAGGGAGACAACCCTGTGTTGCTATAAAACTCTTCTTGTTTGGTTCGGCCGAGTCTTCATCCATCTAACAATACACCCTCAGGTTCTTAATATATGTATTATAGACAAATCTTAATTGTCAATTACATACTGTAATCATGTTATCATAACATTCTCCTATAAAGTTTGTAAATCTACAGATCCCACCATATCAATGCAAGATACCATTTCTGCAAGTTTGAACGGATGTGTTGCAGTTGTAAACAAAGCGTGCACACATACAGATAAATATAATGCATTTATTTTAATGCCTGGTAATTCTGACAGCAATTAAAGTAGAATGTAAATATAAGAAATAATTGTCATTTTTGAATATACATGAGGGTATGAAGTGCCTCGCTTCATGACGGCATACTTTTCATGAAGCGCTTGTTAATATGAGAAGTATTTCTGTGAGAAGCTTGTTAACATGAGAAGTATTCCAGTGAGAAGCTTGTTAACATGAGAAGTATTCCAGTGAGAAGCTTGTTAACATGAGAAGTATTCCAGTGAGAAGCTTGTTAACATGAGAAGTATTCCAGTGAGAAGCTTGTTAACATGAGAAGTATTCCATTGAGAAGCTTGTGAACATGAGAAGTATTCCAGTGAGAAGCTTTGCACTTCATATCCTCATGTATTCTCAAAACTGAAATTTATTTCTTCATTGGCTGCAAAACCAGTTCAGAGATGTAAAACAATTTTGAAATGTGCACAGTTGTTAAATAAACTGCATTTGCAGCACTTGAGAATGAGATTAGCAATAATATTGAATTTTCCCATTACGTACTGTGATGAAGTTGGCATTTATATAGTCAGATCCTATGACATTTGGATCCCCATCCTTCAATACAACTCGTGTGTGATCAACTGAAAAAGAAATCACAAGTATTTCTAAGGTTTTAAATGTAATGCTCTTTCTGTCTACATGTAGATCAACTTTAATTTTCCCCAATTATTGAGACAGAAAACAGTACTGTACAAGTAGTTCATTTTGAGTTATAAACTCTTTAATTGTTATGTACGATAAGACTTGTACAATACAAAAAACAAAAATTATAACCCATCTAAATTTGACTTGCACAAGTTACAACTTGACAATGTACAGAATTTGTTTAAAAATCAGTTTCAACTTGTACAGAATCCGACATACACACACAGTAGAGAGCCCCCACAGACTTACAACTTGTACAAATCCTGCGTACACACACAGTAGAGCCCCCACAGACTTACAACTTGTACAGAATCCTGCATACACACACAGTAGAAAGCCCCCAGACTTACAACTTGTACAGAATCCTGCGTACACACACAGTAGAGCCCCCACAGACTTACAACTTGTACAGAATCCTGCGTACACACACAGTAGAGAGCCCCCACAGACTTACAACTTGTACAGAATCCTGCGTACACACACAGTAGAAAGCCCCCCACAGACTTACTACTTGTACAGAATCCTGCATACACACACAGTAGAGAGCCCCCACAGACTTACAACTTGTACAGAATCCTGCATACACACACAGTAGAAAGCCCCCCACAGACTTACAACTTGTACAGAATCCTGCATACACACACAGTAGAGAGCCCCCGCAGACTTACAACTTGTACAGAATCCTGCATACACACACAGTAGAGAGTCCCCACAGACTTACAACTTGTACAGAATCCTGCATACACACACAGTAGAGCCCCCACAGACTTACAACTTGTACAGAATCCTGCGTACACACACAGTAGAGAGTCCCCACAGACTTAAGAGCCCCCACAGACTTACAACTTGTACAGAATCCTGCATACACACACAGTAGAAAGCCCCCTACAGACTTACAACTTGTACAGAATCCTGCATACACACACAGTAGAAAGCCCCCTACAGACTTACAACTTGTACAGAATCCTGCATACACACACAGTAGAAAGCCCCCTACAGACTTACAACTTGTACAGAATCCTGCGTACACACACAGTAGAGAGTCCCCACAGACTTACAACTTGTACAGAATCCTGCGTACACACACAGTAGAGCCCCCACAGACTTGCAACTTGTTCAGAATCCTGCGTACACACACAGTAGAGAGCCCCCCACAGACTTACAACTTGTACAGAATCCAGCGTACACACACAGTAGAGAGCCCCCACAGACTTACAACTTGTACAGAATCCTGCGTACACACACAGTAGAGCCCCCACAGACTTGCAACTTGTACAGAATCCTGCGTACACACACAGTAGAAAGCCCCCCACAGACTTACAACTTGTACAGAATCCTGCATACACACACAGTAGAAAGCCCCCCACAGACTTACAACTTGTACAGAATCCTGCATACACACACAGTAGAAAGCCCCCCACAGACTTACAACTTGTACAGAATCCTGCATACACACACAGTAGAGCCCCCACAGACTTACAACTTGTACAGAATCCTGCATACACACACAGTAGAGAGTCCCCACAGACTTACAACTTGTACAGAATCCTGCATACACACACAGTAGAGCCCCCACAGACTTACAACTTGTACAGAATCCTGCATACACACACAGTAGAGAGTCCCCACAGACTTACAACTTGTACAGAATCCTGCATACACACACAGTAGAGCCCCCACAGACTTACAAGTTTGATGACAATTAAGTGAAGGATTCTTTGGCCCGATATACAACACAATGTCTACTGAATAACTGATGAATATTATAAAGCATCTTACATGGCAAGATATTCTTGTATCTGTTTCGAGGTTTGTTCTCTATCCTCTGCCCCTCTTTCCTACTGTACAAATGACGGACTTCCATCTGTTGTAATTGCTGAAAAATAAATCCAAACACATTCTTCAAAGTTGAAGTATTTTAATGTTTGCCAAGGAAACAAAAGGATATACCACAGAAGCAGAACTTTCAGTGAGGATTTAATTTCGGCATTTTTATCGAGATTAATGAGATCGCTCAAATTGAATATCGCTAACAATTTACTCCATATCCGAAGTAAAAGTTATCTTTCCTGGAATTATAAAGTCGCTAAAATTATCTCTCACTAAATATACATACTCATTTCTAAAGAGAAATTGCTAAATTTGTGTCTTGCTACGGTAATTAAATGGACAAAGATTGTGGGAAGACGAGTCTTAAAGGTGGAGAATTATCTACACTGATATAAACCTTCACAAGACTTATATCTCGCATAATTCTGCAGCTGTTATGTTCATTTCCTCCTGTACTACATGTCAGAAGAAGTGATGCACAGTAGCAGATGACTCTCAGGACTGGCTGTACAATTCATCACACATACTTTAATTTCAGGATCTAACAAAGTGAGCTATTAAAACCACTACAACACGAGAGTGATGGTTGTTTTAATTTAATCTGTCCTTCGTGACTAATAACTCTATTTTGAAAGGTAGTACATGTATGTCACAAATGCATATATAAAATCAATTACACATCCAATTCCAGACTGAAACAATACACCCCTTCACGATACGATTGCAATATTTGTGGCACAATTCAATATTTTCAATACAATGTATTTCATAGAAGAAACAAGTAATTACATTGAAGAAAGATTTAATTCCAAAGATTCTGTCACAATCAAAACGTTTCCACACAGTAAGATACTGTAGGGTTCAGTAGTTTAAATTGTTTAAGTTCATAATTGTTTGTGTCAAGAGTCACGGCTAACAACAGCCTGGGCATTTTCAGCCAACATTTGGTTCCTCATGCATGTAAAAATAATACATACAGAGTTCAAATTATTTATCCTAACCTGATTTTTCAAATAGTATCAAAACAAAAATTGAGTCCATAAAATCGACCATTGAACTGAGCATTGATACTAATCAGTATCAATATTTCGGCGAATCATTTCAGCTCATAAATTCATCATCTCACACCACAGGCAAAATGTACGACGCTCTCCTCTTACACTGTTCATCACAATTTATCAATATTTTTGTTTGATGGCGAGTAAAGCATAGTAAAAAAATCAGTACTTTACAGTGATGTTTGAATAGTATTGGTTGCTTACAAGGTTTAAGGAGGATGTGCCATCAATAGTAATGAACAGACATCGATGTCGTTTTCTCAGCTCTATCATAAGACATTATGTTTTATGTCACTTAAATACATGTATCAACTTCACATGATACTGTCATGAGTGCCTTACAAAATACTGGATAATTATAACTCCTAAATTGCAGTAAATATAAGCTGGACTTTGTCGTGATTCAATGTCTCACACTCTTTGTCATTAGTTTAGGCTGCTAATCTACAGATCAGCAGGTCTTGCAAATGATTTTAATTTTTAGAACAGTGATTTATATCAAAAAAGCAGTATTTCACTAAATGAGATATACTCTTCTGATTTTCATTTCTAATACCATTACATTATATATATGTATCTTACACTTTACATCCATGACCATTAAATGTGTTATGCTTCCTTAATATTCCAGCATTCCATACCTTCACCAAGTTGGTGTTATAAACTGAAAAATGACCACTACTACATTGTTGCCACTCAGTAGAATATTAATTCTGATCCATAATGTTTGCTTGTAGACAAAATAGAAAATCTCCATGAAATAACTGTATAGGAGTTTACCTCAAATTCATCCCAGAATCCACCTTTGCTTTTCGTGTTGGCACTGTCTTTCTCTTTCTCTAACTGCTTGACTCGGTTTTCCAAACCAGATGCAGAAATTCTTGTGGCATTAAAAGGCTAGAGGATAGAAAAAAAAACAACCAATAAGCTATTTCCTGAAGTGCTTGTCAGCTTCTTTAACATGTATGTACAAGTTCATCATATACCTCAATATGTCTATTCTAAACATTTTTTGCCATGTTTTCTTTCTCTTGCCCAAACATAAGTTCTGTTCTTACAAAGTACCTGCACATTTTATACCAATCAGTAAGCATGTAATTCATTTTTTGGTTATTCTATATATGTTTGATAAAGTGCCTGTGTATATAATACAGTGTATAAAGTTTACGAGTCTCTTGGACAACACTTTGTGGAAATACGCTTCATATTCCCCATTAGGTTTTATGACTTATTATGTACATACATGCAAGCTACATGTAAGTTTGGCAATTTTCACATAGAATTATCATACTTCTGTTACTTAAATGCTCAAAATTTACTGACAATTCTCTGAAATATTGATTGTAAGGTATTCATGAGCTTCCCGAGGAGAAAAATCTAGATTTTTCTTGGCTCCCAGTCAAAGGAAGGGAAATAACTCTTTTCACTGTATTGAGTCAGAGGTACTTGTGAACAGATTATTGTCTAGGATATAAACATAGTATGTGAAATAAAGTAAGTTTACAAAAAAAAAAAACCCCCAAAAAACAAGGAAGCATTTATCTAGTTCTCAGTTAGCTGACAACATGTGTATCTACACTCAAAAGTTATTAATAAATGAGAATTCATTGGGTGTGGCCCAATTTGCAACATATCACAAATAAAATATAATGAATTTGGTAAAGTTTTGTGCATTCAATCTATATAGCACACAAGGTCCATGGGCCACATTGCTCACCTGAGTCAACTTGGCCATGCTGTTGTGATTTTTTTTTTTTTTTTTTTTTTTTTTTTTTTTTTACAAATTTTTAAAAATCTTTATTTCTGGGTAAAATTTTGACCCCATGTTGTGGCCCTAACATAGCCCAAAAAGATCACAGCATAACCATGATACAAGGTAACATTGTCAAAAACCATGGTATGAAATGTAAGGTCTTGTCATTTACAAAATATGAAGGCCTTACCTTAAACAGTTCAAGAGCTATTGCTTTGGTCACTTTTTTAAAAAAGTAGGTCGAAATCCAAGGTTAAGGAAATGAGGTCAAAAACTTTCAAAGAAAGGCATTGTCACAAGGACTACTAATATGAAATATGAGTTAGGTTTAGTTTCAAATTAGTCCAGATGTGTTATGAATTTACAAAGTAACTCTCTCTCTCTCTCTGAATAAGTTTTTTGTATCACAGAATGAGATTTTATCGACATACAGATGGATACTAAACATTTTATTGATGCACTAAGAGGTCTATGATTTGTGACAACTTATCAGTACGAGCTGTAACTGTGATGCTCTAAAAAAAATATCAATGTTTTATGAAACGTCATATAATTTTCTGTTGACTAATATCACTTAAGATTTCAAAATACTGAAGAATGCATGAAGATTAATGTATGCTAACATTTAGTTATACTGCAACATACACACAAACTTTATGATAAGTCCTCAAAATGTATGTTGTAAAAATTATGAAAGTCAAAAGTTAACTTCTGCACTGTTTAGACACTTGCAAATTCAAGTTAGAAAATAATACGCAATGCCTAAAGATTTATGCACATACTACTTTTAAAAAATGCCAAAATACACGAAGTTAGCCCTCCAAATATTTCATAAGTGACCTTGAAAATCAATAGGGTTCTTCCTTATTCAATGTTAAAGAAGTAATATGCAAACTGTGATTATCATCAGTTTAATGGTTCTCTTTGAATCTTGCCCACAATCTTGCACACACACTCACACACATATTATTAGACATATTATTAGTGATACTACATCTCCTTCACAACTAGTTGCACAAAGTTGAAAATTTTGAAATTTGGGTGAAAATCAAAGGTCAAGATCACAAGGTCAAACATCATGGTATCAAAAGAAAGGTCTTGCCATAAGGTATCATATAAAAAATATGAGAGCCCTACCTTAAATAGTTCAGGGGCCTAGATTAGGTTTTCTTTAAAAGTAGATTGAATTCCAAGGTTAAGGTCACAAGGTGAAAATAAATCCATACAACTTGGAACGTTTGCATTTTGATGATGAAGTATGGCCCTGCTACTTTTGAAAAGAATTTGTTTTAAGTATTTTCCTGAATATTCCCACATATCTTTAATTGTGTTCCCACCGTACCTCTGAATTGAACAAACTTGAAATTGCACTACCTCGAAAATGTTTGCATATAGATATGACTAATCATGGCCATTTTGTTCTTGAAAAGATTTTTTAAAATTGTTTCTCCATATTCCCATATAAAAATTTGATCTCCTATTGTGGCCCCACCTTACACCCAATAAAGGGAGGTGTCATGATTTGAACAAGCTTGAATCTATTGTATGTTAGGAAGCATTCATGCAAATTTAAACTTTTCCGGCTCAGTGGTTCCTGAGAATTTTTTAAAAAGATTTTCCTATACATTCATGTGTAAAACTTTGATCCTCACCCTACCCCTGGAGGCCATGATTTAAACAAACTTAAATCTATTCTATATCCAGAAACTTTCATGTTCATTTTAACTTCTCTGGCCCAGTGGTTCTTGAGAAGATTTTTAAATGACCTTACCCTATTTTTGCATTTTCTTGATTATCTCCCCTTTGAGAAGGAGCATGGCACCTCATTTGAACAAACTTGAATTCCCTTTACCCATAAATGATTCATATTAAGTTTGATTGAAATTGGTCTTGTGATTTTTTTTAAAACATGCCACAAAATTTTCACTAATTTTTAATTATCTTCACTTTAAAAGGGTGTGGCACTTCTTAAATTATCTTTATCCAAGCATGCTTTGTGGCAAATTTGGTTGACATTAGCCCTGCGATTGTGGGGAAGAAGAAAATGTTAAAAGTTTATGGACAAACTGATGGACAGACGGAGACAAATGGTGATCAGAAAAGCTCACTTGAGATCAGCAATTTCATACTAACTTAATATTATTACAGCAGATTTCACTTTAATCAGCATGCAATACAATACCATAAAAACTGTCATTTTATGGGTGTGTTAAGTCAACATTACAAAACATCCAGGAAATTTATTGCTTAAAAATATGTCAAACATATCTACAATGATAGAGAAAAGTATTTACTGTCGTGTTACCACTTGAATGCAGGAAAGAAATTGTTAAATGATTCACAGTGACTGTGTTTGGGAATTATCTGACTAATTGTGGTCTTTACTAGATCAGTCTGGAAAAAAGAAAGATATTAACTATTTATGTCTTCACTACTTCTATTCATAACACACTGATTTAAGCTTTACTCACTTAAACGCAAGTTTTACTGATTCATATGGAGATTTCCCAAGCATTTTCTCAATTTCACAAAGTCTTTCCCTCCCACTGAAGGAAAAGTCTCAATTGTTTACCCAACCAAACTTAATCAATAATCAATGATAAGACTTGGAAGAATATCAGAAGTTTTAAGAAATGGAGTTTTAATGGATGTCAGTAACCAGGACAGAATGGATTATTTTCTAGGAGGAAGTTTACCTCCACAGGTGTTTACTTACCCATGTTATCATTATGATTATTATGTTGTAATGTTAAGTTTGTTCAAAGCCTCCTTGTCATGACACATTATTGGTACATCTCAAAATAGCATACATTGTATATATACATTACTTCCTTTTGTCTTTATTGGAACCAGCTGGACCAATTGTGATGTGCATTAAAATGTATGTAGAGTGCAATAAAGGAGCAATGTCCATTGTACAAAAATAACTTGGTGCAAAATTTCCACGTTTAAAGTTCTGGACACCAAATCAAGGACATATAATTCTCTGCTATGTTACAACTGACATTTTCTATTTTTAAAAACCTGTTCCAAAAATTCTAAGTAGATCTGCCTGAAATACGATTTCTGTCTCGAACACTTACAGTTTTTAAATGCACCACAGTTCCAAGTTTTTCCACCATGGGATTCTTTTTATAATGCTCCACGAGATCTGTCAAACTTTTGAATTTCTCTCCACCACCAACATCATATGTTTCATCCTGTTGAACAAGAACAATATATCACAAATTGAAAATATCTGGTAATACACCAAGATATCACAATTTATCATGGTCAACACAAATTAATAAACTGTAAAGCAGAAATCCGTATTTGTGATCCTTTAATTTTAAAAGATTTTAGATTTTCAGTGTCCTTTGTGCATCTAATTTCAATAACATACATGTATACTTTGAATCCACTTGTGGTCAATGTTTTTTGTGATATTTCAAACTCACTTTATCGTGGAAGCAGATCATGACATGTGTCACTTTGTCTTCTGTCCTCACCGACAAGACAAAATCTCCCGGTTTGCTCTGACTCTCCCTGACTAAATAGCTACCATTTTTTCCTTTCTCCACAAGCACCTTTTCTGCCTCTTTCCCAGATATATGGCCATGGAACCATCTAAGACAGAAAAGTGCTCATTAATTTTTTTTTTACCACAATATATATCACCTGATTCAAAATTCATTTTAGGTATACATGAACATATGTATTACATGTACTAAAATGTCCAACAATTCAAACTTTATCATCCATGACTTTGTACAAGACTGGACTCATTTACCATTGCTAACAAACATGTATATTAGCTGCAGAACTGTAACATGTATATCAACTGCAGAACTGTAACATGTGTATTAACTGCAGAACTGTAACATGTATATTAACTGCAAAACTGTAGCTCTCTGGGGAAAAAATGGGGGGGGGGGGGGGGGGGGGGAGAATGGGAAAGACTAGTAATCTGATCTATCCCATTATATTTCCAAAGAGCTACTGTCCTGCAGCTACCAGGTAATATGTACAAGAAATTTCAGACTGATGCCTGTCTTAACCATTAGTCCCAAGTATGTAGAGCTCAACACAGCATGCAACATTTTAATTACTTAGCAATAATAAATATAGCGCTTTTACACTATTTTTGAAATACTTCTTCTACAGACCTTTCTGTGGTAGGGTCTTCTGAGTTGAGGGGATATTTGAGCTCTATCACCACTCCATTCCTCTCCTTGAGCTGCCCCTGATTTTCCATGTAATACTGCACCAGTTCTGCCAGAGTAGCAAATTTCTCCCCTCCATAGAGATCATAATACTCACCATTGTTTTGTATCTTTATGTGGGTCACCTCAGTTTTTCTCCTGTGTAGATAAAGACCAAAAACATCACTAGTTGTTCCTAAATTAAGATTATTATTACAAATATGATATTTGATTCTTTCTCTGCTTTAATATCTGATATAAGGGCTGTCATTTACACAATGTAAATCTAGCTTTTAATTTCTTTGGCATATCATGCACTTGTTCTAGTAACTCTAGATGACCTTGTTTCTGGTGCTTTTTTTGTTTTTTTGATCAGTGCATGTAGTAAGTAACTTTGCTATGCTGGTACATGTAAGAGAGACTTTGTACAAGGAGACTTCCGTACTTGGGATGATCTCTCAATCATGCTTTTTTTGGGGTGTAAATATTTAATCATGCAGTGATACAATCTTTTTTTTTAAAGTTGCAGATAAAATAAAATATGGCCATTAGATAGGAATCTCATTTTTGAATGTCAATTAAGAAAAGTGCTTTATATGAAATGTAGGTCTGTTCATGTGCAGCAAAAAAGGGGGAAATATGGTCACTAGATTGAATCTCTGGATAAGTGTCCTACAATAAAACACTATTTGGCATCGCTGCATGGGAAATCAAACATATCTGACCACCACATTCCTCCTCCTTTTAAATTGTCTTCATGTCTCCAAGACATTATTCCATGATCTGTCCCCTCTTTCAATTCTGGGAACAAGATAGGTCTGCAACACCAAACACATAGCAGGAGGAGAAGAATACGACCAGGATTTGACCCCCCTGAACCTCTATCAATAGAGCTATCTGACAATGGAGATGGAAACCATTGGGCCACCACACTTAACATCAAATATCCAGGACTTGCTACTTTCTGAACTAAGATTTCTGAGGAAATATGGAGCAGCAGAAAATAATAAAACTTTAAGTCAGAGATTTCCAAATATGGTCAGCAAGGAATTCTAAAGTTTTTTCTTAATATGCTTTTTATACCAAGAAGTGACAGAATATCATATACCTGTTAATTCATAATAATATCTGAATTCAGTTAAGGGGATGCATTTGAGGAATACCTGTAATTGCATTAGTCTACCTTTCTAATTTTATCATACCCTTACTTTATCTAACACAGTAAAAATTCATCACTAAAATTGGTGAGTTTTAACAACTAGTTAAGTGTGTTTCTAACTTCATCATCCCTCTCCATCTGACTATATCCTTTCATATAACCCCGTCCCAGGCTAACACATACTGACAGGAAGTCAATTTGAAATTGCCGGCGGAGAAATTAAATCTACAGGACAGTACAGGAAACAGCTCGTATTGAGGGCTCTTCTGCTTACCAACTTTGTAAATTGAATATATATTGTCACCCACTTCATTCCATATCCTTTAATATTCATACTTCATCTATTCCTCATCTAATGTACATTGTCTTCCTTATAATTAATTAATTAATTTTTTAAAAAACATTCAAATATTTTCTTATTTTGAATTCTAGACCCATTGAATTTGAGTATCATGCATTGACAGCTTAGATGATAATAAATTTTTAATTTTTTTTTTATAACACTATGCTTTCATCTACTATTCCATACAAAAAAAAAACTATTTTCAATGGTACATGTATCAACTTCAATTTTTTTTTATGTGTAGTCAAATCTCATTATTTTGAATTCAATGGAGCCAAGAAAAAACTTTCAAAGATATCCAAGGGTTTGAGGCTAAAATACAGGGAAAAAATGAAGTTTGGACTTTCAACTCACTTTCCAAATCTTCGCTGCTTAATTCCAATCTAGGTAGGTTAATCTACATTACGTGAGATTAAGGACTTCTATGTTTACAAGTGTGGAACAGTAAGATTTTTTTTGTTTTAAAATCAGTTATGATTTAAATCAGATTAAGCAAATTTTATGCATATATAAATACCAGAAGACCATGGCAGACTTACCTGACGGAGAGCGTGAAATCACTAGGACTACTTGTGCTGTGCCGAGCTAGAAAGCTGCCATCGTAACCCCGCTCCTTTAGTAACTCCTCAGCCTTCACACCCGAAATGTGGGGATGAAACCATCTACAATGTCATCAAGCAGTCTTTCAATCAACTCCATTGTCATTTGACAAAAATCAGTGAATAATACATTTAATAGTGAAGAAATTTGTTACACATAGGAGGAGGTTTAATGTTAATAAGTGTCCTAAAAAGAGCAAATAACATTTTATTTAAGCACATGTCACGAAATCATTTGATCAAATCCAGAAGCTAAAACCATCTGGTGTACATACAAATACTTCACAAAATATTCAAAATTTTGTCTCATAAAATGAATCCCATTCTTTTCATTTCGAATCAAGATATCATGAACATTACTTTCTGTTCTCATACTTAACCACTTTCTAATTCCAAATTTAAAATTCTCCATTTCATTTGTACGACAGTAAATTTTTAAAGATGTGCTATCAGCCAACTTCTCGCTACTCCTGCCATCTGTGATACAACAAATATCTAAGAGCAATATTTTCTTTCAAATATTTCCAGGTGGTAAGCTCTCACCTCCTCTGTATCGGAAGAGCTTCTTCCTTTGGGTTACCTCTTTTCATAGTTTAAAACAACTGTGAGACCTCTACAAAGTTGATAATTCCACCCTCGACACAAAAAGAATAATAAATGGTTTGCGCCTTCCCTAGAAATTCCCTCACAAGACTGGAAGGAGGAAACACAACTGTAGTGAAAGGAAGCTGCACAGTTTCTTTTTCAGTTCGTACTAACTTGACTCAGTATAACAGAAATCTGTCAACGTCAACAAATCCTCACTACATATCGTCAATGTTACTTGGAATACCCAACTCACTCTTCATTAAACTTCCCCGACTTCCTCCTTCTGTCCACAACTCCGACGTTATCTGTTGTCAAATAACCCCATAAATGCAATGTAAGTATGTCAATATATCAAAGTTCTTTTTTCTTCTTCAGGGAAATAAAGGTGTAGAAGATATGGCATTGAAACCAGAACACCGTCTCAGTCACAACACTTTAATAATCGTTGTATCTCTGAACTGATTACACAGTTGCCACAATTAAATTCTATGCAAATTCTTGTATAAACCACAACCAATTTTAAAATAAAAATCTTGATTTGCTAACAAGTCATAAAGGGTTCTACCTCTTTCTGCAATATCAAAAAAAAAACTTCTCTATATGACGAATTCTTCCTTTAAGCTCCTTTGATTGCAAATCACCATCACATATAGCATATGAAGATATGAAAATCATTTAAATCCAAAATGTTACACACAAATCAGCTGACTTTAAATTTCATAAGAACAGCACATGAACACCACACAAGTTCGAGATCATCATGCATGAATGACACAGATTGAAGAAATATTTTCATCCAAATAACCCAAACAAATCAACTGACTCATCTGCGGCTTTTTTTTTATTTTTGGAAAGGACTACATATGCTTCACTTGCATGTACACACAACTAAAAACCCCTCCAATTTATGATATTGAAAAATCCGAAGTAACAAACTAGCAATCTTCTCCATTAAGTAGTGACACAAAGTACACACAAATAAAACCCGGCAAGCAATTTCCTGGTGATGAAATTTCTGAAGACAGATCAAGTGAAGGATTATTTTGTTCATGTATAACCATATACATGGCTAACACAAAGGAAATAATAAATCTCTATCAGTTATACTTTTAAAAAAATAAAAGGACCCAGAATAGCCGAAACACGGAAGTTTGAACAGTCTACATATAATCAATGAAGTTTGTTAGGTATACATAATCTATGCAGGCCCCCTTATCTTTTCTTTTTTGGCAAATAAAACGCAGGTAAATGACATGGTATTTAAAATCTTAGTTGTCAGAGTTTCTATGCCTTGGCATTATCAATACACAAATAAATCAAAGTACCTGTACCCAGTATTTTGTCTCCCCTTTATAATGTACTATTTCTACTTATTGATGGGTATCAAGGTAGGAAAAATGCACAAATATCATTATAATTTTTTTCTTCAAAATAATGATATTCATAAGAAAATAGCACTCTAATAAATTTGTTCAGTGTATGATCGAGCATGCACTAAAATTTGGGTCATCTTGTGCTAGAAAATTTTTCGTACTTCATATTTTTTTTAGCAAGAGCAAATACAAATTTTGAGTCAGGGCATTTTTTATAGGTCATTTGAAAAAAAAGAGACACAAAATTAAATCACCCTTACATTTTTCCAACATTGGACCAGAAATAAATTGGGAATATTGAAACTGATACAACTGGTTATCATTTTCTGATCATCCAATGAAAACGCACCTCTAATCACTTTC
Organism: Ostrea edulis; assembly: GCF_947568905.1. NCBI lineage: Eukaryota > Metazoa > Mollusca > Bivalvia > Ostreida > Ostreidae > Ostrea > Ostrea edulis. The sequence continues at coordinate 74,666,676 of NC_079164.1, read as the reverse complement.
AACCTAGTCTTGCTCTATAGATGTAAACAAAGATGGTTGATCTGGTATAGTCTGGTTAGTTCTAGTAGCCAGTTTTGATGTTTCGAATTATTCAGTCATATAATAAACAAACAATTCACTTCTCTATTCACTTCCGACGAAGTCTTTCACTAGTGTTAAATCTAAAGCAAACTAGCATGGCGCCACGCCATGCCCTTTTTAATTGCACCATGCCCTTTTTTCTCTTTAAATTTTTTAGAAATATTTGTTAATTAAAGGACACATATCGCATGTTTTTAAACTTTTTGATTTTTTCAGCAAAATTAATTCATTTCATGCCTAAAACTACTTTACATGTGTTTTAAATGAAACAGTTTGCGTAGTTTTCGAGTTTGCAAGCAATGAAATTCAAATCTTGCGATATGCATATTTTCTTCGATATTTTACGTGCCATTATCTGTGACGTCATATGCGACCTCGAGCCTGAAGATTTGAAAACAGTTGTTAGCCATTTCATAAACAGATTAGATTTAATTGACAAACAAACAATTATCACATTAATGGCTTGTAAATAACACTGCATTAGGGTGTTTTGTGCCGTTTAAGGGTGTACTTGCTGTCAGTAGAGAGGATTTGGACTGTGTTTTTTTCAATTTTCGATGGAAGGTATGAGGGACAAGACGTGAATATTTTTTGTCGGCACAACGACTTTGCCATAAAAAACCCCAGTAGAATTTGTCCCTGTACTTTTTCAAACAAGCACTTGGACAAAGACGTAGATAAACTGCGAGAAAATGGTTCTATCGAAGCTACGCACTATTACATATAGGCCTACGGCATATGCTTTTCGTTCTGCTCTCAAATTCAATACACACTCGCACCAACTGACCTTCACCTTGTAACAACATATAGGCAGAACTTTGCTAGCAGTGTCTACCAACTGGTAGTTTAAAAAAAGAAATTCAAAGATAAAAGATAATTGAACTGTCAATTATAAATAATAAAATATGATATTTCCCAGCTTTGAATTGAATTATATAATGCTTTAATTTGTTGTTTTTAAGGAACTCGTACATGTGTGTTTACAACAACAGCATGTCGCGCTCCCACTTCCTAAGTAGATAAAAAATAATAATGATTAATAAAATTGCTTGAATAAAATAATTGAAAAGTATTGTGATTTTCACAATAAGTTTGATCATTTTTATTATATATTTTTTCCCGAAATGCACCCGTGACAGTAGGCCTAGTTGTCAATGATACATAATCGTATCATAATTTAGGCCTATCTAACTTCTCCAAAAATAAATTTAATAATAATTGCACTGTTTATTTTAGAAAAGCAACAACGCTAATTATAGTTGTTTACAGAAATGGCATTACCAAATAGCGTTTAGACAGTGATCCCATGTAAACATCATTTACTCGCAAATCTATGCAGATTTCATACTCGCTTTCCTCGCTACATTTGGGTCGCTATTTGTATGCACTGGTGGCTAAAAGATATAAGACTCGGGGAATTTGTCAACATCGAAATAAATGTTATCCATGGTAGATAAATTAGGCCCCTAAAACCCGAGTTTTTAAACATATCTAACACTACTTTTACAACAAGTTGATCGAAGAAGGTCGCATATGACGTCACTGTACCACGTGACTACCTATCTAATTAACTAGGCTTTTTGAAATCAGGGCTTAGATTTAAATCCGTATTGTGGCTAATTATCGCAATACTTCAGCGAACGAACTATTACAATTAATTTCTATCAGCATAAGGAAGACAAAATGCATATAATTCTGTATACTTTGAAAACACGAGATGTGTCCTTTAACATAAACATTTGTTCTTTCTTTCACAAGGTTGATTGAAAAGTTTAAAATCAAGGCAGTAGGTATTAACTTTTAAAGAGGCTAAATGATTATTTTATTACTATCATGATAGTAATATGATACAATGAAAGTGCCCCGAAATTGTCTTGCCGCGACGAAAAATGCCCTTTTGAACATATGATATGTGTGCCCTCTCTAGATCCTAGATTTAACACTATTCACTCTAGCTTTAAACAAAGGTCTACCAGGTATAGTATCATAGACTCTAGTAGCCATTTTAAATGTATTAAATCATTTAACCATATAATAAAACAATTGTTGACATTTGTTAGGTCAATAAGATGCATTAACTAGCTAAGAAGTACAATATTCATCTTGCCCTCTAGGCTAAGTCATTATTATACTTCTCACGACAGTTAGCTTTTAAAAACAACATAATAACCTTAAAAAAAAAAGAGAATAATCGTATAATACTGCAATATACATTGATCATTACTATGGAAATATAACACAAAATGTATTCATTTTCAATAAATATTGTAGATTAAAAGCAAGGGAATTTTTTTCATAATTATCTCCCTTTCTAAAAGAGGAATAATATTTCATTAACTCCCATTGATATTTAGATGCCCTTATATGTCAAGTTATAAATGGCCCTAGCTGTGGCAACTTCAATAAAAGAACTCCTAAACACAGTATGTTTGCAATACATGTATGCTTCCCTAAGTTTCACTTGAAACATGGTAACCTTTCAACTTGAAAAACCAATTTGGGTTATTTACTATTGATTCTCAATTTGCCAGTGAAGTTTGATAGCAATTTAGTAAAAGGTTCTTGCAGACAAAAATTATGGTATGCATTCTTAAAGAAAGTGACCTTATGATTGACTATATTTGACAAACTTTTCGATGAAATTTCATAATTAAAATCATTTTAAATATTCCCTAGTTGTTGGGCAACATTGCTATGTGAATGTAAGAAAATACCATGACCATTGACATTTTGGTTAAGGAGGTATGCTACACTAGAGAAATTTGATTTAGATGAAAAGTGGAGGATATATACAACAATATTTTGAAGTTGAAAATTTTCAAATTTACTTTATTTTGTCAAAAATGCAGTTTTAGTGGAAAGTAATCTGAAGAAAAAAATTAAAACCCCTGCTGGACTCGAACCTGCGACCTACAGTTCATCAGTCAGTATTCTAATCTACTGAGCTACTCGGCTAGGTATTTAAATGGAAAAGGAAAAGTCAAATATTGCTGATATCGATTTCTTCATCCATGTTTTTAAAGGAAGTCAGCCATTATGACGATGTAGAGTACTACCTTAACAGATCAAATGGGGTCATCTCCTAGATATGACCAACCTGCCTAATATGACATTTAATAACCAAAGGATTCTCTAGTTATGTAAGACAACTAATGCTACATGTACTGTATGCTAGAAATCTCATGATATAAGTCACATTTGACCAATAATAAAAGCTGTCTCATTGCCATAACCAATCAGGGCTGCATTCAAAATCTTAGTGGCTATGTAGTGCTAGATAGTGCTATGAAGTTGAACGAACATCTAATCTAGCCCTTTGTAGGGATAACAAGCATTAATTCCTACATTGAATAGCTAGGCTAGCTGCTACACTGTTGAACACAGCTCTGTTTACAGACTTCAATGAGTATTCTCTACTAGAATGCTAAATGACCCTTTGACCTGAAAATCAACAGGGCCCCAGTCACCAAAGTTTCAGGACAACAGGACAAAAGGATCTCATTGTTTCTTAATCAGAATTTTTATTTCTACCAACTGATTATAAACATACCAAGCGACCAACAGATGCAAATCAGTATGCTCGTCCACTTTGAAGGGGTGAATAAAATATTCGTGAATCAATATCAAACTTAAAGGGACATTATCTGTAATTTTGTCACCAAAAATTTAATTCAATGAATTTTGGTGATTAAATAATTATTGTCTTGCAAGTCAAGAATTCTTCTTTATACATTTCTTTACATTAAAAGTGGTTATCTAAAAATAGTTTATTAGGTTTCTCTTGTCTATTGAGAGATTTTGAGAAAAATAATGGTTGCTATCACTTTCACAACTAATGCCCCTTTAAATACTGTCCCAAGTATAACAACCAATATTTAACAACCAAGTACCAAGTTCGTGTAACAATCCAGTTAATTCCTGTTCGCTGTTTAACCAACAGGAATATTATTCTGTATTTATTCTAAAAGCATACTTATATTCTAGCAGGACTCATATCCTCTCGCCTTTGAAACTTACACAAAGATTAATTATTTTCAGAAGTGTTCCAATGGGATCCTGTTATTCCCTACTTATACAAAATCATATAGGACAGAGGAACTAATTTGTGATTACACCACACAGTGCAGCTTGAATTGTGCTAAAGTCTGAAGATGCTAAAATAAGTACAAATGTAATATTTCACAAGATGGGTTAAACGACCCAATTTTTAGTCACCGCCCCAAAAATTTATCAGCATTGAGATCAACGTTCAGCCACCAGTCAAACTTTCAACAATAGAGCTCAGTTTGATTGACAGTCTAATCGTGGTGTTTTGACAACAGAAGAAGCTGACAATTATCAGCCGGCATTCTTAGATCATGAGGCAGCGAGGGTTACCCGTGTTTTGTTGACATTTACATGTCTGCTGTAACTTTCCCCCCATTAGATTGATCTGTTAACGAATTAATACTATGATTAAAGTTATTTCAATCTAGAAGTCCATAATTATGAATAAGGAATGTTATAATTAGAAAACAATTTGAATTAGGGTCAAGAATTAGTAGATATCCGTAATGAAAAAACCAGTAATCTCTCGATCAAAAATAATTTTAAAAAACCAATGTGTATGTTTCTTATTTGTCATAAGTCAGTACTACCTACACGAAACAGAATTTCTAGCTGTAAAATGCTTACAAGTTGACAGAGCATCTTCTGTTTCAGCATTTTTCATGAATTATGCAAAATTATTCTAATGCAGCTCACGGGCAATCATTCGAAATGGGCCTTCAAAATAATTTCATATGATGTGTCTTGCATACCCATTGACATCTTTGATGCCAATATTAAACCGACCATTCAGCACATAGTCTGAAAATACTTCTTGAGTAATAAGGCCATCAAATAATTTGTTGATTAATATTAGTCCCAAATAAAATTTGTTATTTCAAATACTACTTATTTTGAAAAAAAGTCAATAAAAGTATGATTTTGAACGAAATAAAATTCAACCTGCTTTAATTTCGTAATGTAATTAAATTACATTGTAATTTCAATGTTCATTTTGATTGCTTAATTCAACAAATATTCCTGTGCTGTCTAACAAAAGGTCCTTTGTATTCTATAACTGATACAGATCTTTAAACACATGTAATAAGTGTGTTCTCTCTGGACCTTGAACACTCCAGGTAGATAACACCAAAACTGAACAGACCACACCTACTTCTCAGGTATAAACCACAGGCTAAAATAATGGGGTCTTAGATTAGACAAACCAAAAAACATACACACACATATAGATGAAGGCAATATAAAATTGCATTCCGATAACCTGCAATAACCAAATAAGAAAGCAGTATTTCCCAGGTACACCTCTATATATCATAAGTAACACAAACATTGAGATGGATAAAAAGCGTTTTATGAGCAAGTATAGGTTTGTGTTGTCCTTTACAAACAGCATTTCTGTATTTGAAAATTTTCATCTATGCAAGCTTGAAAATTCATCACTTTACCTGCTTCAGACAGGTGTCTTATTCTGATTCCTGGGTTTGTAATGTACCGTAATGTTATTTGATTACACAAAAAAATCAAAATAGTCTTATCAATAACCATGCACTGTCTTTGGATATTCTAAAAACAATTATTCATTCAAAAAGATATAATCATTATATACCAAATATATATCATGCAGAAACATTAATATGTATAGATCAAAGTGAAATTTACAAGATATAGAAGTGAAATTTACCAAATATAGAATTTGATTCTGAAACAAAATTCCCTATGTTTGAAATATGGCATACAGTGATACCCCCCCCCCCCCCCCCACCCCTACCCACTACCCTATACTTCTGAAGTATTTGCCATGTCTGAAATTGAGATTACGCAATGTGCTCACATGCAGCAAAATTTTACAGTTCTGGTATATGATATAGTGTATCGAAAAGTTATAGTGTCATCTGAGTATCACAAATGCAAAAACGAAGTTCTAGCATCCAGGGAATGAATTAATAGTTCATCTCACATTTTACAGAAAGAAAGAATTTTTGAACTCTTTACAGTCCTTATGGCGAGTCTGATACATGTAGCAAGCAGTTGTGAAGAATGCATTTGTTGATAAAGAGTACAAGAGAAAGATTTCTAGCTTCCATGTGATTGGTGGACTTGCCTTCTCTGCTGACCAATCAACTTAGCGATTCTTTCAGCCTCTGCTTTTGGAAGCGTAGTGACACTTCTCCTTTCAGACATATTTGTTAAGACTTTATGAATTAATAAGTCATTACAATATATGGAAGGATCATCCAAGGAAGGAAAACCTATCTCTCACTCATCACAAACTGTTGAAGTTATCCTGTAGACATAAAACATAAACAGTCAATATTCATAAATACGTACAAGTTATTCTTTACATGAATATAAAACAGACTCCCTACAACATGTATCGCCTGACAAAGCTATGCTTACTGTTCAGACTGCTCCTATAATCATCAGTACTTTGACCCACTTGTTCTGTTTCATAGTACAGCCATGTTCGAACTGTTCTGGGACTCCAATCTCTAATGTCTAACAAGATGAGTTTGTGAAACACTGACCCCCCCCCCCCCTCCCCCTAATAGCTAAACTCCAAGGTCATGGTCTTGAGGTAAAAACTTTTGGGTTTGAAAAAAAATGTCTTGTCACAAAGAATACATGAAATATGAAAGCTCAAGCACTAATTCTTCAAAAGTTATGGTCAAGGTTAATGTTTTTCAAATGAAGGTCAAACTTCAATGTAAAGGTCATCAGATCAAAATTCTGCTAAAGAAAGAAATGTCTTGTCAAAAGGAATACACACGTCAAATACGAATGGCCTATCACTAACAATTCAAAAGTTATGGCAAGGGTTAAAAGGAGGTCAAACTCTGAGGAAAAAGTCACAAAGTCAAAATGTTTGGTACTATAAAAGAAAGGTCTTGTCACAAGAAATACACGTGTGGAATATGAAAGCCCTATCACCATCCATTCAAAAGTTACGGCCATGGTTAAATTTCTTGAAGTTAAACAAACGGACAGACCAAAAACTACATGCCCCCAAATCTCCAATATGGGCGCATAAAAACAAAAGTTTTGAATAATCTAAAACACAAAACACAATGCTCATTTTACAAAACTACCTTCCACATATAGGGTAGAATTTAATTATTTGATGTTTCTTCAGAATTAACAGTGGACAAATGTATAATATCAAATAACATAAAATTTACCTAGATGGCATTTCGTTGGTTGACAAGTTTTTGCCCGCCCACTTGTTTATCAATCACATACTCAAACATTTGCAGTAATGTAAGCATTTGGCATGTTGAGCAATAGGCTTATTTAATACAGACGATTTGAGACTTTTCCCCCTGCCTCTTAAACATCTGGATTTGCTATCGAATCTTTATTAGTACCTTCTTTTTCTACTTGATCCACATCCAAACTTTCAATAATGGGCATTCTTTTTATTTCCCAATCCACTGGATCTACTCCCAAACTTTAAACTAGAACTGTCCTTTCGGGACTAATACCCCGCCCTCCCCCTGCGGGACACACTATAGCACTATATAATGGATAAAAACAGACTTCTTCAGATCAAACCAGAAGTTGTCTAATCAAATGGTCATCTAGCTAGTATATTGCTCTTTTTTTTTTGAAAATGTTGCTTTAAAAAAAATCCATGAATCAAACATCAAAATATTTCCAGTGATGCTTAATATGGCACTATACCAGTAAATAGGATTTTCAGAGAATCTAATTGTTTATTATATTAAGTACATGGTTTAAAAATTGCAGGTGTACATCCTAATATGGTGAGTAATGAGTGGAAATTTTTTCAGAAAAATCCATGCCCTGCTTTCTTAGAAATGCACGGACAAAATCATGTCTACAGACAGACGTGCTGATTCCAATATACTAATGTACACCCAAACTTCATTTGTAGGGGGTATGATAATGGACATACTTTTTCCAATCCCCAACCCACTAGGTCTGCTCCCAAACTTTCAAAACAGCACCCCTCTTCATAAGAATGAAGAATTCTGTACCATTCAATTAACAAATGATATGAACAATTTAAGTGTTTAAAAAAAACATGGATGGGTGGGTGAGGTGGTTTTCATTAAACTTACACCTTAAGCATGGTAACACTTGCCTTAATAAAAAAATAAAAATAAATTAATGGTATTTTATCTTTAAAACTGTAATTTTCACATTTATTTCATTGTATGCCATATTGATTCAAGTATATATATATATATATATATATATATATATATATATATATATATATATATATACATGTATTTTGTTATGCTAGCTTTCAGTTCAACAAGCCTAGTGTTACTGCTGAAATAAACATGATTTCCAGTGTTCCTTAGTCATGGTGTGAGAATCTGTCATAATACATGTAGCAGGTGCTTGGTGAAAGCTCATAAAAAATTGAGTCACAAACTACCAGTCTCTGATTGGCCAAGATAACTAGAGTTTGCAAAGTTTCCATCTAAATCTGCATTACTACATGTATTTTATTTCCAAACCTCTCTTTCGCTTTCTACATCACATACTCGACGGTCGGAAACACTTGCATTCTCGTGCAAACTACAGTTGATAATTAAGTACCTGTCTGTGTATATATCTAAGAGGAGCACATGAGGAGATTTTGTAGAACCATGGAAAACACACATGCCCACTTCAACAGACAACTCACAAAGTAGTCCGTCTCCTACTTCAAAATGGGTCATCAAAATTTACATTTACTCTGGGCTATTTACATGTACTTGTTACCGTATGAATGACAAACTATATACATATGTATGTACATTTATGCACATGTATGCATGAAATATTTTAACCTGATATACATATACTAAAGGATACATATTGGATCATAAAATGAACATTCCCTCATACATCTGCTTCTGATGCAGAATATCTTAACTTTATTGATGAAATTACATTAAATCATTATGTAATATGTAAACTGACTTGATAACTCATGATAACTTCATTCCTTTGTAACAATTTACAATGTTTAAAACACATATACAAGACATGTACCACTAAAATCTCTAAATAAAATTCTGCACAAATGAAGGTTTATATTTACAAAAAGCAAGCTATTTCCATCAACATGCTTCCTACATGACTGTAAATAATGCTCATTTTACGAGGCTCCTCCTTCCCCATGACCTACTTGTGTACAGGTTGACCCTCTATCAGAAAACCACATTCACTTTGACCATTTTTTATCCCATACATAAAAAAAAAACTTTCACAGAAAGAAAAGCAACAAAAAATCATGTTAAAAGTTTACCTAGGTAAATGAATTTTCCATGTTTGAATTCAAGAACAAATTAATTCACTCATCACGAAACTCAGAGTAATGTGATAAACCTTATGTGGTATCTTCTCTACACAACCAGGAAGTCTTAACCACTGTTATGTCAGTTTACAGATTTAAGTCCTTATATATGTATGTGTCGAATACTGAACTTGTACATCTTAGATAGATTCTTTATGTCTTAATACTGAGTATGTATGTTCATATATTTACATGAACAGCCTCTCTTTCCTGTCGGCAACATCTAAACAGATGAAACACTCAAGACACTCTTTAACACTGGTATACAGTATTTTCTCAAGTTCATATACCATAATTGTATATTACACTCGTGACAACAGCATAAACATACACCTATGTCCAGGGGAAAAAAAACTCAGAGTTTACTTTTTATCAGCCCTGACTTGTTGAAATACAGGGTAACATTTTAATCTTAAACATTGCAAGGAGTTTCAAAACAAGTTATGAAAAATAGTCCAAATAGCTGGATGTAGAGATATTAATTTCCATCTAGATCTAGCTACATAATTTATAGTGGTCCCAAACAGGATATGTCTTAACTGGACTAACATACCTATGGATATTGATGAATTTCCATTTAGATCTAGCTAGATAATTTATAGTGGTCCCAAACAGGATATGTCTTATCTGGAATGATATACCTATGGATTGTGGCAAGCATGAGCTTTTAATGGCCAAGACATATTTTTAAATACATGAGTTGGATATAAAATGCATACATGTGAAAACTGAAAGTGAACCTCTTCAACTTTTGAATTTAGCCATGCATTGACTTGTCACCAGAAAGTGACCTTCATTTACATGCTTGTGTTGTGTTGCATGTGAGTGAATCTAACATCTAAGCTTAATTATGGCATTAAAGGGGCACGGAAACGATTTTGGTGCAAAAAATGATTTAAATTGATAATTGATAATATGATAGTATCATATTCATGTAAAACATAGCAACAAACCTCAATTTCATACACTAACACAAAGATGTATTTGAGACATATAAACTTCATTTTCAAAACGAGGCACAAAACCTGCAACATGACTCAACTATCAGCATGTCACCAAAGTTGACAGCTTTTGGTGTAAAAAGCTTTTATAACAATTTTTTTTTTTCGTTCTTTCTCCTGTTTGCTCCCTAAATTGATTTAACATGTGCTGAAACTTTGAAAGCTTTTGACATACTTTTTAGAAATCTTGTGCTCTCACCTTCGCGCTTGCACTTTCCTGGCTACGATAAGAGTGTTGACAAATATGATTTTGGGAGCCAGATTTTATGTAAATACAAAGAATATATTCTGTGTAAAAATATTTTTTATCTACTTATTTATAAAAGACCTTTATTCTTATAACCAAAAAGAAAAAAGAAAAAAACCCACCCCGATTTCAATCGATTAAAAATTGTGTTCATGCCCCTTTAAGAAATGTCAAATTATAAAATGCACGAGTTTCTACTTTGTAATAATTCATATTGCATGGCTACGCAGTTACATAAATAAAATCTGTGTATCAAACTTTCATAATTCATTTCCTTCATCCCTGAAATATTAACAAACAACTGGGAGAGTGCATTCTAAGTTTTGAGAACCCAGTCACAATAAAAAATGTTCAAACCAAACAATTAATAAAACAAAATAAGTCAGGGCTCGAAATTAACATATTCCCATCAGTCTGTGACTGGTTATAAGTCTGGCAGACTGACTGACATTTGTTTTAGTCAGTCCGATGGGACTTGTTAATGTTAATTTTCTAAAGCATCATTTTGGAAAATATACTTATGAAATATTATAAACACATTTGGCATGCTCTGTAGATATTAGACGAATCTGATTCGTAAATATAAATCCCACATAAGTGTTCGATATTGTCTGAGGCATATTGAGTTAATTTCATTTCAATAACATTAACGAAATATGTTTAATTATTTCTGGAAAACTCTCTTGGACTGGCAATTTTTTCTGCGGACTGGTTGAAATTATACCCCATCAGTCCAGCTGGACTGGTGACATAAGAACCTAATAAGTGCAGTTATTTTAATCTAAAATATACATAACCATTATCTGATGATTATTTTCCTGTGTGGTTCAGGAGATAATACTGTCAAGCCTTACTGAATATGTAACCCGCTGTCCTCAAATTAAGAATGTATCCAAATATGTAACCTCTCACAAACCTGAGATAGGTTTCAGTACCTGCAACGTTTGTGATTGTAAGATATAAGAACAGGTTTTTGTCTGTCAATAGAGGGAGAAATTTCTTCGGGTCATTGTAAGTTGTCAGGGGATCTATAACTTCATGAAGTGAAAAAAAGTAGGCCTGGGTTGGTTAAGGAAACTGAGGACACTAAATCTGACAATGTTTTGTAAGTAATAAATCTAAGCTGTTTCAATATATTTCATTTCTCAATAACAGCACTGACCTTTGAACTTGACATAAATAACTAATATATTTACATATACATGAATTTTTTTTTGGTTTGTGAAACACAAATGCCCCTGATAATGGCCAATTCCGAAGATGGCCAAGGTCACAAGGACAAATATCTTGCTACCAGTAGATAGATCTTGTCACAAGAAATGCTCATGTGCAATATGAAAGCTCTAACATTTACCATTTAGAAGTTATGACCAATGTCAAATTTTTTTATAAAGTAGGTCAAATGTCAAGGTCAAAAGGTTTAGTACCAATGGAAAGGTCTTGTCACAAGGAATACTCATGTGAAATATCAAAGCTCTAGCACTTACTGTTCAAAAGTTAGTAGCAAGGTTAAAGTTTCAGACAGAATGACAGAATTGCAGAATGACATACAGGACAAAAACAGTATCCCCCCCCCCCCCCCCCCCCCCCCCGATCTTCGGGGCATAAAAAAGAATTTTACACCTACTTTCCTAATTTACTTGATATCAACAATACTAAGTTATGGTGTGTATACATGCAAGTATCAGACCAGGATTATGTATCATAGTACATCCTGAAAGTAAGAATTGTAATACATAGTTTAAAGGAAGAATAACACACCAGAGAAATCTGATAGGGAAAGTGAAGGATATGTACAATATTATAATATTTACAGTAATATTCTGATAGGGAAAGTGAAGGATATGTACAATATTATAATATTTACAGTAATATTTTGAAATTGAAAAGTTTCATTTTTACCGTAGTTTTTTTTTTAAAAAATGCATTTTAGGAGAAAGTAATCTGGAAAAAATTTAAAACCCCTGCTGGACTCCAATCTGCGATCTACAGATCAGTAGTCGACACGCTGACCAGCAGTTGATACACTGACCACGATTGTCGTGCGGGCACACCATATACAAATAGCCATATTGCTTACAAATATGACATTATTTTTCTGTTTCCACTTTAGAAAAACATTTTTTCCGATAGTATTTAGTATTCCCTTCATTTACATATTTAAACAGAAGCCTCTTTTAATGCATTTCATCATCTTTCTCACTGCCTACTTTGTCCTACTTTGTAGGGCTGTCATGGTTCCAAAAATTTTCGGGTCGGGTTGGTTCTAAATTTTTAACTTCGGGTTCGGGTATTTCGGTTCGGGTCTATATAACTTATTTAAAAAATCTAATATACAGTTAAAATCAAAAACCTTCATTATATTTTGTTACAATAATTACTCGGGGAGGTGGACTGTGGTTTAGACTAGACATCCATGGTACTAGAAACAGCATTGTCACTTCTACTCGTTTCCATTCCATGCTTTCAATGTTTTGTCATTGACGACGTTGATCCTGTGGCGTATTTTAAATGAGTCTGACATATCTTACATACTGTTATTGTATACAGTTTTGTCTAAAATGCCATCATTTGACAATTGATCAAAATACAGCCATCTTTGAGGATTTTGATGACATTTCGTTTACACAGATTTCTAATAATTATTCTATTTTAAAAAACAGACCCGAACCGAAATATGGACCCAAATTCCCCCAATCCCGACCAGAATAACACAATCCGCGGTTTTCGGTTATTTCGGGTACCCGTTGTAACCCTTCTACTTAGGCATTCAAAGTTCCACTAAATGTACCTCCTATTCAGAAGAGCTCTATCTCGAAACTGGCATATTTAAGGGGTTGTACCCCAAGATATTTTCCTGAAACCTTTTTAAAAAACTGATTTCATATGTGTTTTTAAAAGACTGTTCAAAGTAATAATAATCCTATTTCGGTCAACATTCTGTTATTGTTTAGACAGCCAGCACAGGAACCGGTATTGAATTTTGTCTGTAATGATAATATTAGGGGTCTATACCATAGCATCCCATAATAATTTTTTTTTACAGACAATAGTATCGTTTCCTGTGCTGTCACTGTGTCAGAAAGGGTGGGAAGTACTGCACTGCCGACACAGAATAGAAACTGCCTGTCGAACACTAAATTGTCACACCAAGAAATTATGCAGAGACAAGCTGTACTGCTCTCTATATTCTTCACGACTTTCCTTTATTTCTATGCACAATAACTCAATATATCAAATAATGAACCTTTGTTCAAAACACCTTACGTCCGACAACCTGTAGGAATTCAGTTTGTCAAACCTCAAATTTCTTTTTTCATTCGTTAAGACTCACCAGACACTGCTGCAGTATAAAATCTACAATTCATGGAGATGTATTCTGCTTACCGTCTTGATGTCATATTCTGTCCAAAGTGGACTTAATTTAAATTTCTTCATTCATCCAAGTGTCTTCGAGATTTATACCGGAAGTACATTTGTTTTTCAGCCTCGTTTCCAATTGTAGAATTTGGAGTTATCTCGCTTTGGAAACCTGTTTTCTGTGTGTGTGCACATGTATTTATGTAGACTCAAAGTGCAAAATGTAGTATGGTTTGCTAGCCTATATCATTTTGTATTGTATCATAATCCCCCCGTATGCACACATTGTCAGCGCGGGGGGGTTGGGGTTAAATCACATGGTCATGAAATATTGCAATGAGATAACAATTTGTTCATCGTGTTGATTTTTTTAAATTCCAAAATTACACATAAGTAAGTACTCTTAAATGTTAAAATATATAGTTTTGTATGAATTATATAGAGGAAATTTTCTTTGGGAAAATATTTATGACCAAGTATTGTATGTTAAATACGTTTAAACACTGATTTTCACATAACCGTAATATTTAGGTCATAAAAGATCAGAATGGTGTTTTTCTTTTACATTGAAGTAGGTTATTTGTCTCTAATAAAAATAATTCAATGGGGCATAACTGCACGTCGCATCATCATAAAAATGTACAATAAATTTGTCACATAGTAAACGCCAAGTGTAACAAAATGGAATGATAGTTGTTGGGTTTTTTTTTTTTTTTTCGTTTGGTAATTTAATAAAAAGCTAGCTAGAAACACGGATTAGATGAGTTTTTAAGAACAAGGTACGGTTTTAGCCAAAATCTGCCCTGTCAAGGAAATTCACCAAAATACTAAATCTGGTATTTGAGAATGTGCCATTTATGAAAATGAGCATTGTTATTCTTTATCTACAATAGTAGCTGTAATATATTCAACGGAAAACTTTATATTAACCTGACGACGTCACCAACTTTGACGTTAATTTTGACGTAATATACGAGAGTTCTCCCCAAGTGATGTTTTGAGTAGGAAATAAAAACTGTATCACACATAGAACTATTAATTCTTAATAAATGAGAAATTATTGGTTTTTGTACTGATTTGAATGGGTATTAAATGGAAATTGAAACCACATCAGATATGCCGCACAGGGGCAAAAACTGCAGGTATTCGCGGAAAGCTTTTCTGGTGCAGAAATATAATGGTTTGAACACCAAATTAATTAAAGAAACAGTTATATGCTGGTAACAGTGATTTCTTATTTCTGTCTCCAACTTCTTTTATTGTGGCGAATTTTAAGATTTTTTTTTTATATTTGTTAGAGTCTCGCGTGCATTCGGAAAAAAATGATGACATCAAAGGCAGCTCAAATTCAAATCACTGAATTTTATGCGAAGTTTGGGTTATCACCAATGTAATTCTTCACGAATCGGAACACAATAGAATTCAACGGTATTTGTTTTTAATTGGCATACGCAATATTCCATATATGTATATTCTCAATATTATATGCGTGGTATTAAGTTGGAGCAAAATGTCATTTCATAGGTATACTCAGGAAAAAACGCAGTGTTTCTGAGAAACTAGAAACACAACTTCAAAGGGAAGATAATTATGAAACGGTTAGGGTTATCAGTGGTATGGCCATCGCTTCGTGACCGGGAGGTATAGTGTGTTTGAACCCCGCTCATGACATGCCACGTCGAACCTGAGACGTAGACATACATATGCTCTTCGACAAACGCTCGACAAAAGTGAGAATCACGGGTCTTTCAGATAGGCACCTGATGCCACCTCGACTGTGTCCAGGGGTCCGTGTTTGCCCTACTCTTTATTTTGTATTCTTTATAGAAATTACGCAAATTCGAATTCATCACTATTCAATATCTTCAGCTTTTCGTGACCTTAAAAAAGGAGGTCCTGTGTCACAACAGGTATTGGCACGTTAAAAAAAAATCAATGCTATAGCCTTAAATGCTAATCATAGGTTTTATATGTGGTACTTCACATACAGCTGATGATTTCTCAATTTGAGAGAAAAGTTCTCGAAAGGACGTAAAATAAATAAACAAACAAAACTCTCTCTCTTCTCTCTCTCTTCTCTCTCTCTCTCTCTCTCTCTCTCTCTCTCTCTCTCTCCACTATCACGCTTCTCCACAAAAAATCGTCAATGTGTTCGGTACTGTACAACTGAGCGATACAAAGCTGGTACACCCCAACACTTGGTTTGCGCAATTTAGTGTCATTGTATCCACTTTTGCTCAAAGAAACCCTCTTAAAAGTTGTTAAATACAAAAATCATTCGATAGTTTATACAAGAGAAATAAAACTTAAGACTTGCTAACCAACCCCTGCCCCATGATAAAAGAAAACCATTCAAATCTAAACTGCATTTTCTCATTATGCAAGTATATACATACATCGTATATTCATCTCGAATGGAGAAAAACAAAATTTTGACGGAATGCTCAATACTGCGAGTCTCAATATTATATTTATATATAGATCTATTCATATGTTGTGTATTCGCTTTGTGTAACCCCCCCCCCTCCCCCGGACTGCACTTTAAATAGTAGTAGAGAAAGATAGATGAAATGTAATTGTAAGTGATACATTGGATACATGTAATCAACCCACTCCAATGATACCAAAATCCCTATTTTTGTGTTTGTCAATGTTTTCGAGAAGTCAACCCCCCCCCCTTTTAAAAAAAAACCAAAAAACGATCTATGCGCCTATAACCTATTTCAATCATTGTAAATTAAAATGCATATAGTAGGCCTAATACGATCCAAGTAACACATATGGAGCAAATTATCTTTCAGGCACCTCAATTTAAAAATAATTTTAATGAGTAACATATATTCCTTAGTAAAAAGTGCCTTGCAAGAAATGTATATTAATCCCTATCTTAGCTACACAAAAATTTTTTGTTTTGTATTGTGTTTTCAAAAATGAAAGTGAATTAGTGTTCCCCAAACAACGAAATAGTTTTGTAACCATTGCAGATATAGAAGAACACTGAAGACCCCCAGTGCCATATTGTGACACCGGTCATCCGGTGTTAAGGTCATCTCCAGTGCTCCCACTGGACCAGAATTCCCTTTCGCCACTTTTTCGGGGAGCGGCGCGGCACAAATAATCACATGCTTTACAATTATTTCCATCATATTATATATTATTTTATTTATTACACTTATTTTAGCATTGAATCAGTTACATTACTTAATCATATCCAGCTACCATACCTAAACACTTCTTTCTGAAATAATAAGAAGTTGATTTGTTTGATAAATTCTATTATGGAAATCAAAATTCAGATAATAAATCATAAAAATATAAACTTCATGATGCTACACCCCTCAGTGAAAACATTGTGTACATTGCCCGAAATGCAGATGTCACAAAACATCAAACCCAATTTAAAGTCGTATCTCAACCATTCCCTATTAAATTTCCGTTTTTGTATGGAAGATTTTGCAATTTGGACAGAATCAGATGTTTGAGCAGGTGGGGTTGACTGTAAAGCCAAACATAGTTATTTTTTAATTTTAGACTGACTAGGGTCAGAAGCTACAAGTTTAGTGTCAAAATAGAATGGGGTGCATAGTCTTAGGAGATTAGCATTTTTATACTGTTGCGCACCGAACTTCAAAGAAAATTATTTATTAAAATTGCTATGTCCATATCAATGGTGACCGACCACATAATTGTTCATGAAATATTCAAACTAAAATCAAACACATCAAAATCTTGTAATCAACGAGTTTGGCCGCAAAAACAAACAATTGATGTATTCATATATTCATTATACACAATAATAAGGCCAATTTAATTACCGGTCGGTTCTCTGGTTAAGAATTGACATTAATGTGGAGATGATAACACGATAATGAATAAGACTTTAAATGTTAAACAATTGACCACAGCAGGGTAAACAGCTGTCCGATGTACTTTATTACATAATCACCGACTTTTTTGCAGCCATAAATTACCTGAGGTTGTGACCAGCTCTGTGTGCACTGGAGCGACGCAAGATTTCCGGTCGCACGCGTTGACTGAATAAACAGATTTTGACTGCATAAACAAATAGGCGATAATGCGTCACTGACAAAGGATTTAAAATACAATTTATTGCAAAAAGGGATTTTCGCCACTTTCAATTTTTTTTCGCCATTTTTGAAAATAATTCGCCATTGGCGAAAATGGCGAAGCTCAGCTCGAGCACTGGTCATCTCCAAGGACCCGTGACATTCACACTTGATGCCGAGCATTTTGGCGATGAAACTGTCACTACCTGTTTTAACGACTTCGGTCTGTCGCGGCCGGGATTCGAACCCCCGGGCCTTCCGCTTGCGAGGCAAACGCTCTAACCGCTCGGCCACCGCGGTGGTGTAAATTTACAAATAGTGTGCTTAAAATTTTATATTTCTGAATAACCATCGTAAACTTTCTGACATAAATTGTTGTCTTTGAAAAATATAAAATGTTACACTCGCGCTAAATACGTCACTGATGTACGTACGTACCTAGGTGGATATTGTCGTCTGCTGTTACATGCCGTTTCCCATTTAATCAAATGAATGTGAATGGTAAAAAATAATGCTTGAATCTTCAAGGAATATATTATTTATTAAAAGAATTGTCCATCGTTATATAAACTATTTAAATGTAGTTAAACTATAAGGTATCACACCGGTAATTGTCCAATCAAAATGAACTTAGTCAATTGTAGTTCCATATATTTAAAGAAATATTTTTTTTTCCTTGCGCGATTTTTCTCATTTCCTCTTCGTCTTTTCTCTTAATTTTTGTACCCCTGATTAGGAAATTTTGTGTAATTTGTAGAAATAATCAAGTGTATACAAAGGAACTATTTGCTGTTGGTAGCTGAGGCTACTTCCTGAGGTGCACTCCGGCTGTTTACACACATGTGAAAAACACGTGGATTTGAGGGTAGTCTTGTTTGCGGGTAATTTTTTTTCGAAAATGCCGCGTAGGGTGTTGTTTTTCTGGTGTCGGCAGACGAGATAGGCAACATAGAACGTGTCTGACTGCGTTATTCGGCATCAATTTTGTAAACTGATTTTTAATGATTTTTTCCCCTCTGTAGTAATATATAGTGAAAATAATTACCGGTGTGATACCTATATACCGTTCTGTTTACACTATAGTCATAACAACAAAAATGGCATCCGGTCTGTAAGATAGGCTTAAATTTATCCGGATTTTTATTATTATTATGATGATTTTAATAAATGTCAATGTGTTTAAATAAATAACTATATGAGCATATATTATTTGAAAATATATTTACTACTCAAATGATTCTTGTTTCCTCTTCAACCGCCACGATCAACGCAAATTGCGTCACGATGGCGAATTTGTTAGCATCTTTCAACTGATATTTTAACCCCTCTTCCATCGTCGCCCGGGATGAAACTAAGAGGAATTGTAAGTTATTTAGTAAATTTTTAATCCATATAAAAATTATTCCGGGCGACGAGGGAAGAGGTGTTCAATTTCACAAGTTTATCAATACAAAAACCATGAAAACACCACAAATAGCCTGAAAGCCCTTACTTTATTTGATTATGTACTACGCATGCGCGTAGATGAGTTGATTTCCATATGCTTTTGAGAGTTACTATAAGTTACTCTTTTAGGAATTTGACAGGAAAATATCTGCAACGCAAAATAATTTTCCTCCATAAACGCCGGGCAGAATTTGGCTAAAACCGTACCTTGTCCTTTATAAAGTTCAATAAGATTGTAATTATGCGGAACACTTATATCACCGAAACTATTGATTCTACATTTTCCTCCTAACATTATCAAAACTTTATGAAAACCGAGAACTGAATGATGAACAGTGAGGGATAAACACTTACAAACTGAAGCTGAAAATTAATTTACGGGACGTAAACTACGAAACCATTACTTTAGCTAAAGGGAGAATATGAGGAAATGGAGTGAAACATACGTAAAGATTCAAAATAGATCACGTGTATGCATCAAAAGTTTCATGGCGGCGGAGTTTAAATGTATATATATATATGACAGTATCACTGCCTTGTTATCGTCGACAGAAAACTTCAAGATATGTAACGCGATTTTTCTCTCCGTTATTTGTGTTTTTATTGCACATAAGAACTATGCACTTATGTATACATATAAATCAAATGAGGATATAAATTTATTATATCATTGTGTGTGTAATGAGAAATCACGCAGGCATCACACGTGAAAAAACTTACAGATCCTGTCCTGTATATTACAATGTTTTGTCCCGTAGATTATTAGAACTTGCATATTGAGCACCGAGTTTATTTAAGTTATTGTACTATGATAAATTCAGTTAATAAGCTTATATCTTTTAAAAAGAGGTTTAGTAGCAAATTCAATTGTTTTATTATTCCACACATATAGTTTTATACTTTATTTATACAAATGTACAAGTGTCACAGACTTGTAAGTTACATTGGGTTTGAATTCAAAACAGGGTATTTTTAGAGCAATAGTGTATAACGCTTGGGAAATCTATTCCTTAGACATGTATCAATCCTTTGAATTGATGATCAATTATATTTCTTTCGTCTGACGGTATTATAGTCTATAGAGGGAATCTCACGCTTATACATGTGAAAATCGGTGGTAAAGTATTTAACCTTTTAGAACTTTTAATTTTTGAAACATGTTTTTCGTTTAAAAAGCTCCACGCCGTCATTTATGGTATATGGCGAAACGGGACGTTTCCCTGTTTATATTAATGTGTATACTAGAATGATTTGTTATTGGGCCAAATTAACATTTAGTCATGAAAACAAGATAGTAAATATTCTTTACAAATATTTATATACACAGTATTATAATGGCATATTTAAAAATCCATGGTTTGAATGTATTCATAGAATTTTGAACATATGTGGACTCTGTAATATATGGTATGAACAAGGTACTGTAAATGAAAAATGGATAACAAATGCTGTAAAACAAAGTCTTATAGATCAATTTGTCCAGACTTGGTCAAGTGATGTTTTTAGCTCTTCTTTAGAAACTCAGTATGTAGTGTCAGTAGCATCTTTTTGAAATTTCGTACCACATTCATTCATTCATTCTTTATTTCCCCATTATGGGATTGAATATAGATATATTAATTACATGCAATTACATATATATGACAAAATATAGAGGAAAACAAAATGATAAATGAATATCATTTTGTATTTATCCGGTATAAGAAAAGAATACCTACACAGAAAATATTGTACGAGACCAAATGTAATTAAATCATGTCAACAAATAATGTTAAAAACCTTAATAACCTACAATGCATGTTTATTTTAAAGATATACGAATTAGTCTGTTCTCCTAACACTTAACTTCAAATTTTTGTACATATTTATGTATATATTCCACTTTGTTTATTTGCATACCTTAACTTGGGGAGAAGCAGAGGCAAAAGCAAAAAAACAGAGCTGAGTGGCGAAGTCTTGTATTGACCTTATGCTCCGACTGGAGCGAAGAGGATAGGTAGGTAGGTAGGTTATTTGCATACCTACATATTTATTGCAGGTTGATAAATCTAACCTGTTACGTCGAACACGTGGTTGCTATTTATAGTTTGTAAAGGGATTCAGGCGTGTCATACCAGTAAGACCAGTTATGTAGAGCATGATTAGCAGGTTCTGTTTCTCAGTCATTCGAGCGCAAGACTTTGCGCTGTTCACACGCTGTACACCCACCCACCCACCCTCTACATACACATTGATATTGTGGTGTAATGTATATTATCATACAGGTATATAATGTACATGATACTAATTTATAGATGCATGTATATGTCATTGTAGATATTGGAAGATATTATTCCTCAAGGCAGTAAGGCAGATCGCGTGATATATGTACTTATCACGAATAAATGTGCAAGTCTTGGAGCAATTACCCATAAAAAGTGTTATGATTTTGAATCAGGTAGTAAATATTTTATGTTCGTTTGAGACTGGTCGAATAAGAACATGAATATACATTCCTCTGACATTACTTGTATCGATACATGAAATTTCTGTATTGAACCTCATGTACCATTTCCATTGTGGTTTTAGCGAATAAAATGAATGAAAGATATTTCCAAGTAAGTTTGAGTCCGCATAGAGTGAGCTAGGGCTTGTAATTAAATAATAGATATATAAATAAAATTAAAAATCTTCAATAAATTAGAACAATTACATGATAAGTACTAAGTAATCTATTAGTATCTGTATAAAGCGATGAATCTACAAATCTATTGGTACCATTGAAAAGTGTTCGACTTGGTTATTGATTCGTTACCTCGCACTATGCTATGGTATAAGTGCATATTATACAAACGTTTGAACACATGCGCTTTCGACTTCCGGGTTTCTCACCTTGTGCGAGGTGACGAATCAATAACCGTTGACTTGTGAAGATGGTTAATTTGCATAGAAATATTGTACTCCACGTGCCGATCCTGCGCCGTGGCGGATCTACGAAACTATAGTTATCATTGAATAATGTTCGACTTGTTTGTCTAGGAGTATTGTGCTTTATCTGAAATGATACCGCGTTGTGGCGGATCTTCAAAGTGGCTATTGTCATCGAACCGATCTGACTGATTGATAAACCTGTTTGACGGGTAGATATTCTCGGACACATACGACGGCATCTCTTCAATTTATGGCCGAGCACCAGTGCAGTGGCAGATTTAAGGGGGGGGGGGGGCAAATTTTCAAAATTAAGGTAAATCGTGGTCTCTTGTACTAAACGATAAAAAAATAAAAAATAAAAACCCAATAATTTCTTCCACTCCCGGAGAAATGAATGGCAAAATCTTTTGATTTCTTGAATTACTTTATTGGGAGAACTTAATTTTTTCGAAAACCCTTAAAATTTGCGTCATTTTATAAATTTCACCATATTAAAATTGATAGAAAATAGTACAAATGACAAAATAGGAGATATTTCAAGCCCTATAAAACCTGTAAAATCCAGGAGCTTCCGGGGGCTTTGCCCTTGGGCCCCCACGGCCACCAAGGCTTAGCCCTGGATCCCCTGGGGCTTCCAGGCGGCCCCCAGACTCCCTGCCTCATAAAGTTGCACCCCCGTAACAATAATTCCCGGATCCGCCCTTGCGCTGGCTGAATTGTAATCAGTGTCGAACGGGGATTTTCTATCGCTTCTCCTTCTATAATTGCACATAGTTCTCAAAATCGCGATTTCATTCATCATCATCCATTCCCTTACCCGAAGGACAAGACGCACCTGTTGAAATTTTCAAACAAAATTTTGAACTGCAATTTAAGTTTAACATTGAAACCACATTCAAAATTGACTCAAATGTAGTAGTTGGGTATTCAGTCACTACTATAGAAAAATTCCAGGCAAGTTTGAGTCCGCCTAGAGTGAGGCTAGTATAATAAATAGATAAATAAAGTTTTAAATCTTTGATAAAGTTGAACAATTGTATGATAAGTACTAAGTAATCTACCAGTAGTTGTATAAAGCGGCGGATCTAGAAATCCATTGTTATAGTAAGTAATTTTTATATAAAGTCGGACCTATTTACAGTAAACAAGTTACATGAGCTAATAAGCTCAAACCAAATAGCAAAATAATCCCGGGAAATGAAAAAATGTAACTAAATAATAAAAATAAAGAAATAATAATCAAAATATAGCGTGAGACAACTCCTGATATTTACCTTGTTGCAAGGTTCGGCTCAACAGAAGCGCCGAGCAAGGCTGTGCTCGAGGTTTAAATACCGTTCTTAACCAAAGAATGAAAGTAAACGTCAGCTGTATTATGATTTGATAATAAACTCAGAAGTAACCAATGAAAAGTTTTGTAATGAAATACATTTGAAAATAAAAGATAACTCTCTTCCTGTTTCATGAAATAAACAAATCGAATACGAAGATAGGCATTTACCGTTTACGTTGACAAGTACGTAGGAAATAATGGAATAGAGATAATATACACCGATCCTACCACATTTAGAACACAATAAACGACACAAGGGGCCGGTCAATATTTAATGGGGAGTTGGGACCGATCAATATTTAATGGGGAGTTGGGGCCGGTCAATATTTAATGGGGAGTTGGGGCCGGTCAATATTTAATGGGGAGTTGGGGCCGGTGCAAAATGCGATAGGACACACATATTTATTTTGACTTACGTACTGATAGTACTACAACTTTTTTTTTTTAATTTTCAACACTGATAGGACAGCGAAATTTTTTATTGCTAATGTATCAATGAAAAAAAAATGTTATGAATTGCATGCATGCTTTATTTCATGCCCAGGTTGAATTAAACTATAGACAATTTGCAATAAAATACTAGAAATTTGGAAATTTTTAATATTAAAGCATGTAATTAAACTCACAAAATACATATTCAGCTGTAAATAGAATGGCAAAAATTGCATGTAAAATTTTTTTGCATAGAGTATGGATTTCAATCACAGAAAATAAAAATGGTATACCCGGTATCATGTTTGTCATAACTTGAATGATACAGACCAGAATTTCACATCTTTGATAACTTGATAAAGAATACTGAGATCTGATAGTGCTGATGACAGAAGTAGTGAGAGTGAAAAAGAAATTTATATACCATCTTCAAGCAGGAGAAGAGTAAATTTTCCAGAAAAAAGCAAGGACTGTGAACTTTAACAATGATAATGAAATAGAATTATTGTTTAATCATATATATATATATATATATATATATATATATATATATATATTTGTTTATTTATTTATATAAATATATATATATATATATTATATATATATATATATATATATATATATATATATATATATATATATATATTTATTAGATAGGACACACACTACACTTTTTAATTACACATATGATGTAGGATAGGCAGTTTTTTGTATTCTTAGAAGATAGGTCATAGTGTTTTTAAAATGGTGATGTGAATGCACCGGTCCCACCTACCCACCCCCAGTGAATATTGACCAGCCCCACCTACCCACCCCCAGTGAATATTGACCACTGACCGGCCCCACCTACCCACCCCACCCCCAGTGAATATTGACCACTGACCGGCCCCACCTACCCACCCCCAGTGAATATTGACTGGTCCCTAAAAAGCAATCATTTTTTCCACACTCAGTGATTTAAATGATAAGATCTTTCGTTTTATTGTTACTTTTATTTGGAGAAACTATATTGTATTCCAAAACCTCTTAAAATTTGTGTCATTAATAATGACAGAAAATTTTATTTAATGACTATATGGGAGACATATTTCAAGCCCTGTAGAATTTTAAAAATCATCTAAATATTTTATACCAAAACAGAATTCTGCATGTGTATTTCTGTCTATGATATTTAGATGAATGTTTAAATACGATTTAATAAATCGTAGAAAATATTATTTTGAACGATATACTTGAGCCATAAATGGGCAAATATGGACCGAAAACCCTTGACTAGCGCTTAGATAGATTAAAAAATCTAAACCTTTTTTAGAAATCATACAAGAACTCTTCATATCGAGGGCATGAACAATAGCTTTAGAAAAATGCATAGGCGCACGGGTAATAAAATACTATGGACGAAATTGGAACAATGATTGTGCCATCCCCCCCCCCCACCCCCTGCATGGTGTGGATTTTTAGGTCCATCCGGATTACTCCGGTGACGAATGGTAATTGGTCTGAATCCTTCGTGCGTTAACAATTGAACATTTCAAACTTTTTGATAACTACTATTCCAATTCTTTTCAAATTTGGTATAAAGCGTATCAAGTTGTGACAAGAGGGACACAAATTTACAACTTACAAAAACAAAAAACCACTCCAATTTCTCTAGCTTGATATTTATTGTAACATTTCTAGGCCAAAGGTACACTTAAATCGGATGGAGACTTTTACATTGACCCTAAAGTCACTTGTGTTATATGATTGTTTGAAAGACAAAAGTCAAGTGCTCAGAAAATGAAACCGAAATTGGGTCGGCGTTGTACAAATGCTTTCAAGTATCAATATATACATGTATTTGCATTTCATTTTATTCAAGTACATTATTCATTTTATTCAAGTACATACATAATCACAGAATTCATACAACAATCATTTTTACATGATTAACAACACGGTTTAAAGACACTTGTATCAAAATATTGAGCTTTAACACCGATAGACTAAATCAACATATGGTACACAGTGATCAATCTCATAACTCCAATAAGCAATACCAAATAGAGAGCGGACAAACACGGACCCCCGGAGATACCAGAGGTGGGATCAGATGCCTAGGAGAAGTAAGCATCCCCTGTCGACCTGTCACACCCGCCGTGAGCCCTATATCTTGATCAGGTAAACGGAGTTATTTGTAGTAAAATTCAGTGTACCAGCATTTGAACACAATGATAGGTTGTACCGTTATAACGACCATAGAATTTGCGAGATGCTGACTTTAAACGAGACTGTTGGAACCCTTGCACCATCAACTTGTTTGTCAGTAGCCTGCTTCGATTTAAAAACTGACTATAAGCAGAACAAGGTCTTGCGTATCGAATCAGTTGAGATATATATAAACACCATATGCAGGTGATAATGGAATATTGCTACATAAATATGGGAAGTTGACGATGGAGAAGCTGAAATAATCTTCCTTTATCTTTAGAAGCTTAAGTCTTAACAGAACGCTTGAAAGTATTTTTACATTTTTTCTGAATGGCTGCGAAATATACCTGAATGTTTCAATACTAATAGTAATTATAAAAGCACCACAAGGTTCCTACTCTTTTATCTACGAAAATGAATTTTCTTTTTGCACTACTTGATGAAAGGTGAAGATAACGAACAGTGACCAATCTCTTAACTCCTGATCAACAGATCAACAAGATTCAATAGCCATTGTTTACTGTCAACACTTTATCATCTTTAATGGTGTTTTTGTTTTCCAGCAGATTAAATACTCGAAAACATGTTCTGTGTTTGATTAATTTTGAATCTGAATCAAGCTACTGACGAACAAGTTGATGTTTTAGGGATTTCAACAGTCTCATTAAAGTCAACATTTTATCCATATGATCGTTATATTATTATAATGATTTTTAGAATTTGCAAAAATTAAACCTGTCAGTAATCAAACAGTAGGTCAGCTGTTTGATGTATTTCATTCTATTATAAGACCGTTATTTACTCACTGATTTTGACTACAGATTACTTCATTTACCATATCAACTTGGATACAATTTTCGAATTTCTAGGTGGACCATGATATTTATATGCAGATAGAATTCAGTCTTTCTAAGACCATGATAAACACTTTAACTGTAATGAAAATAACGTTAAGATCTGTTTTAGCAGAAGGTATGGCAGTGCCATTGTCATATATACATTTAGTATCGTATCAAAGTAAATTATAACGGACTTAGCACGCTACCTTGGACACGCCAAATTTAATATTAAGTTGCACCATTTGGAATGATTCTTTTCTATTTGTCGATTTAAATCAGTATAGATCTACACACATGTACATGTAATATCGTATAAAGCTTTTAACATCACATTAGCAGCAAACAACCCTTTATGTAGTGTATTAGTATGTATCCTAACACACCAAAAACAAAGTCACCATTACAAACACAGAAATACGAATACAGTTGATTCATTTTTTTTTTTAAAAAGTGTCCTCAAATAACATTATATTGCCTGTTGCCCATTACTAATGTAAATTAAAACACAAATATACAGGATAGA
The DNA here is from genome assembly GCF_947568905.1 of Ostrea edulis. Classification (NCBI taxonomy): domain Eukaryota; kingdom Metazoa; phylum Mollusca; class Bivalvia; order Ostreida; family Ostreidae; genus Ostrea; species Ostrea edulis. Next base: position 74,638,889 of record NC_079164.1, on the reverse strand, counting down.
AATGAAAGTTAGCTGGAATACCTATTATCTTACCTCGTGAGAAAATATATACATAGTCAATTATATGATTGCTTTATATCAGTGATCTGAGCATGTTTTGGAAGGACAGACATTTTATTTTCCTGGAATAAAAACATTCCACCTCTTCCACACAATATATTATTAAACAGAGGTAGTAAATGTAGATACACTCTATTGTTAAAAAAATGTCAGAGCCCAGAGGTACTATATATAGAGACACTCAGGCTAAAATCAAACTCTCAATTTGTTTTCCAAGTGGAAACATTTTGTGAGTAGGTGTGGATTCGGTACAATAAAGAATTTATTGTCTGAAGTTTAAGGTGTATGGAGATTTAATCATACATTCCTCAGGCGATATCTTCGGGATATATGATGTTGGAAGGTTTTTTCCCCAGGCATACACATGCATGTACAGTATATAAATCTTTGTATTCCCCTAACTACTGCCAGACAATTGCTGACATGAAGGTTGTAAAATTCGTTATGAATGAAATGCAGATTCACTGGATTTTAACCTGTCTCCAGCCCAGTTATTAACCACATTTTTAAAATCAAATATACAATACTCCATGGCCACTCCAAGCCTTTTCAGTTTTCTCGTCTTCATATGGTCTACACGCTTTAACTGAAAAGAGTATATAACAGAGAGGTTTTAAGTTTTGCACAGTGCATATCTCAGGCAAGAGGATAGACTGTTTTTTATTTATTTAAACAAACTTTGATTTTTATTGATAAATTCGATTTATATGTAAGACATACCATTGGTTTTTCGCACAAAGACTAGTAAAATTCCGAATGAACTAACACTGCAGATCATGCAAATTAGAACTAAGACCAGAACCACGCTGTTAACCACTTCACCGGTGTTCCTCGAGCTGAAAAATAAAAACATACTACCCTTTTTAGAATCCCTTTAATCATTTTCTTATTTAATTTTCGTGTTTTGGATTATGCATTTTTAAATACCAGAGATAGATAGCTCGACGAAGGAAATCCCTGCGTTTCAAGGTATCATGAAATTTAAGACATCCCAGCATTAGCTGGTCAGTTTTCTAGTCTTACTTACTTCTGGAGTTTGCCATAGGATCCACCGATTCGTTCCAGGGTTTTAGAGGCAGTATTAGGAGTAGTAGTAGTCGAATGCTGTTTTCTGTTAACACAAAAAGATAAATTATGATTAAATTAAAGCTTTTACTGTAAAGAGTTTTCAGTTTCGTGTATATTTTTACGGATAATTTAGATACTGTAAATTCCTGAACATACGCGAGAAATTTATTATCGTGTAATTTCGCGAGAGAATAAATGATGATAAAATTATTCGCTTTTATTTTTATATTGCTAAAATACTTGTAAAAACATCATCAGAGCCTTCGCAAATTAATGTTCTCGCGATTTAACGTATACGAGTCATTTCGCGATATTAAAAGTACTCGTGTAAAATAAGGAATCTACAGATATGTATATCGGATAATTTAGATATCGTATATCGGATAATTTAGATACCGTATTTCATATAATTTAGATACCATACATTGGATAATTTAGATACCATATATTAGATAATTTAGATACCAAATATTATATAATTTAGATGCCGTATATCGTATTATTTAGATACCGTATATCGGATAATTTTGGCGTGTTGGAAATGTTCGCCTTTTGTAGATGAGGAAAATTTGCCAAAATGAAAGTGCAAATTAAAATTTCCATCCATATAATTGATAAACTTGTTTAATGAAAATGCGCCAAAAATGAAAAGCTAAGATATTTTTCGAACAAAAATCCGCTAAACATTCCTGGCTCCCGGTAATTTGAGGATGAGAATTCGTAATGTGATCACACCATGAAATCAACAAAATATAGACATCCGCAAAAATTATAAAAGATCAAGTTAATAACAGTTCACCAAGCAACTCATGGCTAGAGTATTTACCTTTGTAGACAATCAGGATCTGAAAAGATAAAGTGTTATTAAAATTTAATAAATCTGTCATAAAATCTCTTTTATTCAAATCACGATTTAAAACATAGTAAGTATATTAATGTTACATTTGTAGACCGTATTTGAGAGATAGTGGCCACGTGGACAATCTGCGTTCTCTGGACAGAGGCTGACGTCGATGCTTCTGATTTTAACATTATACACTGGGCAGTAGTCTGAAATGAATGATGAAAGTGTTAGTTTCGAGACATACATGTTAGACAGCTGGACATGCCATGTATTTGAAAATCCCGATCCAAAGTCTTTCCGTAGGGATCCGGGTTAGAATAGGTCCTCAGTATCCTTGCTTGTCGTATGAGGCGACTAAATGGGGCGGTCCTTCGGATGAGACCGCAAAAACCGAGGTCCCGGGTCACAGCAGGTGTGGCACGATAAAGATCCCTCCATGCTCAAAGGCCGTAAGCGCCGAGCATAGACCTAAATTTTGCAGCCCTTCACCGGTAATATGGACGTCTCCATATGAGTGAAAAATTCTCAAGGGTGACTTTTAAAAACAATATACAACAAACTATCTGCAGTCACTCATTTTTAAAATCCCGAAATTCAGAAAGCCCCGATTTATGAATTGGAGACAAAACTTCCTCTCTATAGTCCCGTGCCAGACAACGTGGGGTAGATATGAGGCGGCAGAATTTGACACTTGCCTAACTGCCATATACTTTTCTGTGTTTAGTAAACCAGAAGTGATGAAAGGATTAAATAGGTTACTTTCAAGAGGAGTATGCATTGGTTCCAGCTGACAAAGTTTGTGATAACATTGTCTTTGTTTGTTAGGCTCATTATTTTTTAAACTGTAATTTAGAAGAACTTCGCTTTCATTCTATGTTAAATTCCCTTTCAAAAGACGAAGTTCTTCCAAAACTTTTCTAAATTCTTTACAAATAGATACATTGTAGGATTCAGTAAATGTTGAAGCTTCTGCCTTTACTCCTCACGAAATACTAATTGCTCTGTAGAAGATACTTGATAAATTTTGACGTATTGTACCACGACACGAAGTGATGTAAATCAAATGTGGATTATCAAACAATGCAAGTTAGTATTAGTAAATTATAAATTACATAACTTTTCCAAATCAACAGTATCAAAATGTTAAAATTTTCAACACTTTGCATCACCATTCCTCACAATAGACTAGATAATCAAATCTTTTGACAGCTTAGGCAGCTGTTTTTCCAACAAATGGAACTCGGAAATATTCGTGTTTTGTTATCAGTCACCCAAAATTTGGATGACTGACAACAAGATGATGACATTTTTTGTCAAACATCATTCTGAGTCAACGCACAAGTACTCGGAAATTGATACTGAAAAGTTGCTGGAGTTCTTTTGGATATCAGATCTTCCAACAATCTGTTGGAATTCCAAAGGGTACAAGCTGTGCTCCTTTATTAGCTAGCCTAGAATAAAAAAATCTTTTGCTGTAACCTTCAACTCAATATTTAGATACATCGATGATGTTTTATTAACATGATTCACATTTTAAAAATCACCTGTCAATTCGGTATATCCCAATGAACTCGAAATAAAAGTCAACACAAAGTCTTCCACATCTCTTGTGTGACTATAAAGGTTAATAGCAACTAAATTTTATGACAAACTCCAGCTTCTCCATTGTTAATTTCTCATATTTATGAAGCAATAGTCCGTTATCAGCTATATATTGTGGTGTTTATGTCTCTCAACACATTCGACCGCCGCTGTGGCCAAGAGGTTAGAGCGTTAGCCCCGCATGCGGGAATCCTGGCCGCGACAGACCCAAGTCGTTAAAACAAGTAGTGACAGTTCCATCGCCAAACGCTCGGCATCTAGGTGTGAATGTCACGGGTCCTCGGAGATGACCTTAAAAACGAATGTCCCGTGTCACAGTAGGTGGGGCACGCTAAAGAACCCTCACTGCTCAATGGCCGTAAGCACCAAGCATAGGACTAAATTTGAAGCCCTTCACCGGTCTTGGTGACGTCTCCATATGAGTGAAAAATTCTCGAGCGAGACGTTAATTAGCAAGATACAATCAATCTCAACTGATTCGATACGCAAGATGCTTATTCCTCCTAGGCACCTGATCTCGCCTCTCCAGGGGTCCGTGTTTGTCCTACGGTACTCTCACTTCCGCATTCGTTATAGCAAGGGGTAGCTCCACTTTGAAAGGGGGGGGGGGGGGCACAACCCGGAAATTCAAAAATGTTTTATCACAATAATACGGGCACATACCATCGGTTGGCTTTTTTTTTTTAAAGTGAAGGGGGAGGCCCGCAGCCAGAGGAGGAATTAACTTGTCTAAAATTATTGACAATCAGAAACAAAAAACACCAGATCTTATTTTCATAACTAATGAAAACAATACTATGCTCTGAAATGAACATTAAGACAGGGTGTTAATACATATTAATCCACTTGTTTACAAGTTTAAAATTTGTGATAAATAAATTGTTCAATATTGACCCTGAATGACCCCGGGAATATTGTATCCATAACAATTAAGCGTCCTGCAAGTTTCAAGCATTTTATCAGCCTCTTTATTGTACACCACTCATTTTGTCTGATTAAAGCAGAAAAAGAAACATTATCTTTTTATTTCATAGTCTAGCTGTTAGAGGTTATTTATAAACCTTGTTGGCCACATACAGAGTCCTTGTACATATATGTAAATATACGCTTCCTAGACTCTAAATATTTAGAGGATGTAGAAGTATTCTTGCACTTAATTTTTTACTCAAAGCAAACACGAGAATAGAGGGAAAACAACTGAAAATCCTATGATACAGTTAATTACACTAAAAAAGAGTAACAATTCCATTTTTAGTGTAACAATTGCCCTGTTAGGGAATTGTGTCCAACCCTTTAAACAGTCGTAGTGATGAACCATCGGAATATTTTTTCATGATTGATTATCAGTATAATCGGACGCACTATAATTGATTAATAATCGATTAATTTCAAGTATTAAACTTGTTTATTATTGATTGAAGAATGAATTGGTAAAGAATTTGGGGTGATATCTGAAATGCATTTTTGATGTATTTTTTATCATTGGATTCATTTATCAAATTAATACTTATGAATTAGTTACATTCACAGAAAACAAATCAAGTAGCAACCACCACCCATTTTTTTTAAAAAATTACCCAAAACAAAAAACATCAGGTGTCGTTACCAATTTTGAGTATGCTGATTTCAAATCTGGATTCCTTTTACTTCAATTTCTTATAGAAAATGAGGTATAGTGTCTTAAACACCCTACCGTCAGGTTGCCAAAAACGGAAAATGTTTCATTTCGCATCAAAAAGTGACCCAACTTTATTTCTTGAAACACCATTACCCAAAACAATAAAAAGCAGGTGTAATTACCAATTTTGAGTATGCTGAATCCAATTCTGAATTCCTTTTACTCCACTTCCTTACAGAAAATGAGGTATAGTGTCTTAAACACCCCTACCGTCAGGTTGTCAAAAATTGAAAATGTTCCATTTCACATTAAAAAGTGACCTGAAAGTTATTTCTTGAAATAAGGCATACAACAGAAAAGGAAAACAATTAATACTAAATTGTTCCATGAACATTCTTAGTTGTTTTGGAAAGAATATATCTCACCTCTGGACTTCACAGATACAGGAAAGGAAGAGGTATACGGAGCGGATCAACGATCTTAAATTTAATCAGATTGGGCCATAGCCTAATGAACTGATGAACAGGAGCAAAAGTAAAATTAATAGGAAAACTGATTTATTAAACATCAGCAAGTCTTTTCCGAGAACTTCTGGTAGAGCTGTCGAGGGGGGGGGGGGGGAGCTGAGTTGCATCATTATCAGAATTTACCGAAACAGTGGACTCTCTGGCCAGTCTGGGGGCTGAGCTAGTTGCATCAGAACTGACAGAAGCAGAACTCTCTGGCCAGCCGGGGGGCTGAGTGGTATCAGAATCTATTATTTATTTATTTTTATTTTTTCAAATTTCGGAAATTTAAAAACTGCATGATCAGATTTTTTGTAACACTAATAATTAATGTCCCTTTATTGCGATGACTCTTCAAGTACAAACCATGATATTAAAAAAAAATGAAATGAAATGACAGATAAATAAATAAAATACTTGTAAGTTACTTTATTTATCTGTGTAACTAGTGGCAGTGCAACTTGCAAGTGAAAATTGTATCATCTGTAGCTTATGACCCCTTTTGCCTTGCCTTGTAATTAATATTGTTGAAAATTTGGCAAATAGCATTTTAAACCCCCCAGTCCATACCCCACTTTTCTTTAAACGTTAAAAATCCAGCTAATTCAGTGAGGAAGAAATGTCACTACCATATTTCGAATTTCCTCTAGACTATTCAAATTAAATACCGCACTGCTATCAGTCACAGATTGACACTGGTAGGGGTATGGGGACCTGGTCTGCGAGTGTGATGGAAAAGATTCTGATGAAAATAAAGATTCACTCATCATTCAGAAATGTATAAACATTGTATTATTGTATACCACCGGTACGTTGTGAGTACGTTAATAATGGAAGTTATCTTTCCTTGGATATCTAAATCAATCAAATACTATATGAACACGGGCAATTATCGTCCATGTTTGACCTCAGTATAATTTATTCATGCATAAAATGTATTGATATGTCACTCTTTGTTGCGTATTTCACCGTTAAGTAAATGTTTACATATACTCGCTCTGCTTAATCGCTTCAATCTCAAAGGGATTTTCTGGAATATGCCTAATCATGTGAGATACGCTAAATATAGCTAGTTTAGATCCGAACGATCAACTTCGCATCATCCGTAGGCTCTAGGTTTATCCATACTAGCCCGTAAAAAATAGGGTGGAACCTCGTCCCACTTTTCCTGTAGAAATAAAAATAGAACATGACGCGCCACCTAGCGAGCGTGGTTGTTGCTAAATCAAGAAAGCATGAGAATAAATTACTTTAAGTTATATTTTGATTAATCGATTATCAAAAATTTTAATAGATTATCTATAATCGGGGACCATTTCGATTAGATTGTAACAGGAAGGGAGAAAATGCAACGGACCAGACCGGGATTCGAACCCCGGTCCCCTGAATTCTTTAGTCAGGTGTTCTACCAACTGAGCTATCTGGCCACCGGCGATCGAACCCGGCTGACCGCTACAAGATAATCGAATTTTTTTTTATTAATCAGTACATCATCGGAGAAGAAACTCTACTTATGATAAACAGAAGGAATGAAACTCATAGTAAAAATATGGTATGAATTTGCTTATCAAAATATCTTCCTTGCACAAAATAAAATAATTTACCTCAGACTTCGAAAGGCCGGGAACATAATAGCTCCGATCGAGGGAATGTCACATAAACTGGTCCTACAATATGATTCTATAGTCTGTTTCCCAAAAGATTCGATGTAGCGCGCGCCCTCTGTCGTCATAATGGTAAAACAACGAACAAATGTTGAAATGCAGTAAACCAATGAGCAAATTCGAATGTCGAACTATCATCGGACGGATTACCAAAACATTTTACTGTAACTCTCAACTGCAATGTGCAAATGCTCAAATACGGATGACGATGATCTAATTTCAAATTTATATTGAATAAATAATGCATTCACTTGTTACGCATCTACACAGACATTACATTCCTTTACATATTACGCCATTCAAATAACGAATATACCGTTAATACGTTATAAATTATGGAGAGCCAAAGAGTTCAATATTCTATCTTTGTAATTATGTATTTGTTGTTACTAAATGCGCCATTGGTTCAATGTAAAATAGAAAAATGTTATAAGGCTTTTGTGGTAATCCTAACAGAAAGGTGAAGATAACGAACGTTGATAGAACCTTATAACTTCTATAAGCAATACAAAATAGAGAGTTGGGCAAACACTGACCTCCTGATATACCAGAGGTGGGATCAGGTGCCTAGGAGGAATAAGCATCCCCTGTCGATCGGTCACACCCACCGTGGGCCCTATGTATTGATCAGTTATCCATAGTCAAAACAAGTGTGCCAAGAACGGTCTTACAATCGGTATGAAACACGTCAGACAGATCAATGATAGGTTGTATGGCAAACTAGATTGTTATAACGACCATAGTAATGTTTCAGTAGTAAACAATACTAATACGACCACTGCAATGCTTAACATCCACAAACAAGCTTCATATAATTATTTTCACTATATGCAGGTGTAAGGATTTATATATTTTTCTTTCCTTTTCTCTGAAAAAAAAAACAACCCAAAATGCGGCGTCGGGGTAGGAAGGGGGAAACTTTTCTTTTTGTGGAGGGAGGGAAGAAGGAGACGATTAGTTGGATTTCATACCAAATTACTCGAATTAAATCTACTACTGATATACAGCAGGTGCGTTAAATGTCTGTATATAGAGGTACCGTCAATATGTCAAAGCTGTAGAGATGCACAAAGCACAGAATAGCGCGATTCCATGGCATACTCTGCTATTTGCTTACATGTTGTTTCATTCAAACATAATACTTGCATTGGATGACCGAACTAATACTGTAAACTGTCAAAACACAGACAGAAGTCAATTTCGTCTTCGCCTTCATTTGTACGTTCGTGAAAATTCAGATACAGAAAGTAGTGTTTTAACGGAATCAAAAGGAAAACAACTCAACTCAAGAAGAGAAACTACATTACAAAAACAGGGCCTTAGTTAAGTTCAGTTCAGTTTTAATACTAATTACATAACTGATGTAATTCGAAAGGGGGCATAAACATGGTTGTGCCCCCCCCCCCCTTCCACTTTGAAAAAAGGGGGATGTATCCACTTTTCATACGCGCTTGTTATAGAATAAATGAAATTGATCGCTGTTCATTATCTTCACCTTTTCCATGTCTATAAAGTAAGAATGATACTTGTATGTTTACATAAAGTTATCAATTACAATACCATCAATGTTGATTGATTGATTGGTGTTGAAAGCTGACTCGGCATATAGCAGCCATATTTGGGGTTAATTTTGCTACACATGTACTTGTAAATAAACCACCTAAAATATATTACAGGATGTCGTGTCACGAATGGAAATTTATCTTCACTTTTAAGTTTGCAAAGGAGTGATACATCTGATTTATGTATGAGCGGCAGGAGAATAGGAGAACTAAAATATACCTGGTTCTATATTCTTATGAGAAAGAATTAATTCAAAAGCTTCTACATAAGAAGAAAACACTCTTGCTAAGGCCTTCAACTCGACATTTGAATTATATCGATGACGTTTAATTCATTAACATTACTCACCCTAATTCATAAGTCGATTCGATTTTTCCCAGTTCACTCGAAATATAACACACGACAGAATCTTCCACATCTGCTTCGTATTTACATATTTCATTGAACATAGATGTAAACGGCAAATTAATAACTCAATTTTATTACGGGATAATTTCAGATTTTCTATCGCCAATTTCCCATATTTATGACCAATATTCCATTATCACCTGCATAAGGTGTTTATGTCTTTCAACTGATTCGATACACAAGAGCTTGTTCTGCGCATGATCAGTTTTTAAATACAGACATACTACTGACAAAGAAGTTGATGTTACAGGGGTATCATCAGTCTCGTTTAAAGTCAGCAGTTCGCAATTAAATTCTATGGTCGTTGTAATATAACGGTCTGATTTGTTAAAGCAACCTGTCATTTGAGTCAAATGCTGTCTGAAATGTTTCAGACCAATTGCTAGGCCGTTCTTTACACACTGATTTTGACTACGGATTACTTCGTTTATCTGATAAAGATATAGGGCTCACGACGAGTGTGATCGGTCAACAGGGACTGCTTATTCAAGGCACCTGATCCACCTTTGGTATGTCCAGGGGTCCGTGTTTGCCCAACTCTTAATTTTGTATTCCTTATAGGAGTTTGATTCCTTATAGGAGATTAATCACTGTTCGTTATCTTCACCTTTTCATGAATGTAAGACTAGTAACTTCTTGATCATTTGGTACCTTGAGATCACGTGAGTTTCAAATATACATGCACATGTTAAAACCATTTATCAATCCCAACGTGCATTCGTTCCAAAGTATCACAGAACTGAAATTCTCTAAAATGTACAATTCTTGATTGATTTCAGTCTTGTTGACCTTTGTACTGTAACATACTGTAAAATTACATTTGTAACGTATTTGCATGAAAATTGTACTGTAATATATTCTGAATAATCATTTAAAAATTGTATATTCATTTGTCATATAACACCTCACTAGGAACAAAATAACAGCCCAGTCAAATAAAGTCTTTGAATGTTCAAGTACATATATTTTTAAACTCATATACTGATCAAAAACAAACAATGACATAAAATATTACCCTCTTCAACCCAAATTATATCGGCACAAAATTCCACAAGGTTTCCGTCTTCTTTGAGCATGCAGTGATACTGCGCAGGCGCATTGCAGAAATACCTCTCGGATCTCTCCTGCCAATTTTCTTTTGAATTTGGACATCGACGTCTGTATTCAAAAACAGATATTAATTGTGTTCCCAATGCTCCGTTTAAGTGAAAATATCCACACAATATTAACCAGCTATTTAACATTGAAAACATGATACAGCTCTGTCCGAGAGTAAATCACAGTAAGTACTATACTTCAATGTCACAGCTAGGGTTCTCACACTTCTAGTCATCAGAAGTACACTTCTAGTCATCAGAAGTGGCTACCTATGAATAATAATGAATAATAAACAAGAGACTAACAAGATTAAGTGGGGTCCGGGTTAGAATAGGCGACTAAATGAGACGGTTCTTCGGATGAGACCGCAAAAAACGAGGTCCCGTGTTACAGCAGGTATGACACGATAAAGATCCCTCCCTGCTCAAAGGCCGTAAGCCCCGAGCATAGACCTAAATTTTGCAGCCCTTCACCGGCTAACTTATAGAGCGTTCGTTTCGTGACCGGGAGGTCTTCAGTTCGATCTTGCTCGTGCAGATAAAAATGCACTTCCATATCTGCATCACTCTTTTATCCGGTCTAAACTAGACTACGACTGTATAACATATGGAGTATGAAGCGGTACGAACATCTTATATTAAACTAAAAGCCCTCGATGCAATCCACCATCAAGAACTTTGACTATGCACGGGGGCTTTTCGAACCTCTCCTGTAGATATATATGCTAAGGCATACCACCTTTCGATCTATATAGTTAAATCAAAAGCTAGCACTGACAATCCTGAATCTATCCGCAGTTGAAAGATTTATATAATATGACAAAAACGAGATGTATATAAAATCAATTGCTATACGAGTTAAAAAAAAACAACCCATATACATGATTCTGATTTACCTTTGGACATGTCTTTGAAACTCGCTGTGAAATTAGCTAGACATACGCTGAGAAAATAACTGCCATTTTTTAAATCACTTTTACCATTATCCGTCTTCTAATTAGGGGCGGTGGGCCTAATTTGAAACAAATTATATTATAAAGATTTTATTAAAATTTTGATATGCGGTAAATTATGCATTAATAAATTAAAATCAATTAAAAAAACGTATCGTCAGCGACTTCGAATTTTCGCGGGGGTGCTTTTAGATAAGTAGGCTATGAAAAAAAAACGTAATTTCAAAGGAAAAAAACAGGGCAAAATTCCCTCCTACAATATGAAAATTTGAACTTTAAAAATTGTACAATAGACTTTTAATCTAATTCGAAATATGACTTGAACTCGAAATAAAAGACAACACAGTCTTCCACATCTGGTTCCTACTTGCATATTTCATCGAGCATAGATGGTAACAGCAAACTAATAACTCAACCTTATGACAAGGAGGAAATTTTGATATATACACAAGGGGTCTGTATTTGCCCTACTCTTAATTTTGCATTCTTTATAGGAATTAGGAGATTGGTCACTGTTGGTTATTTTCACTTTTCCATGCACATTTTACATAAAGTTTCTAAACCACTACATCTAACGAGAAATAATTTTTAAATTCGTTATCCAGTGGTTTCGTGTTCGTTTAGATGCATTCCAATTTTAAAATGCAATAGGAAATGTGCATGACTAACACATGTATTTATAGAAACTAATGTGGTATTTATAATGATATACATGTATTACACAGAGGAAGTTGAATATTGCTGTTAATTAACAGTCACCTAAGTATGATATGATTTTGTAAAACTCACAGGAAAGACACAATGAAGTTGCTCAATCCAAGCACAAGTATTACAAATAAAGAGGATTATTGTCAAACAATTTACAAACGAAAACCAGGCTAATAATCACGGGACGCGGTTACTCACAAGTATACTTGTGAAAATCTGTACTGGTAATGATATCCTCCATAATTCATACTTACCTAATTAACCTAGTCATGATCACTCGAGGAGCAAGTCATACAATGTTCTCACATACAGAAAACAGACTGTATCGACAACCTAACAGAAAAAGGACCGTTCAAACAATGTCCTAGAGCAGAGAAAACAGAACATACAAAAAATGTCCTAGAAGAGAGAAAACAAACCATACAATGTCCTAGAGCAGAGAAAACAGACCATACAAACAATGTCCTAGGACAGAGAAAACACACCATAAAAACAATGTCCTAGTACAGAGAAAACAAACCATACAAACAATGTCCTAGAGCAGAGAAAACAGACCATACAAACAATGTCCTAGGACAGACAAAACAAACCATACAAACAATGTTCTAGTACAGAGAAAACAAACCAAACAATGTCCTAGGACAGACAAAACAGACCATACAAACAATGTCCTAGGACAGACAAAACAAACCATTCAAACAATGTCCAAGGACAGACAAAACAAACCATACAAACAATGTCCTAGTACAGAGAAAACAAACCAAACAATGTCCTAGAGCAGAGAAAACAAACCATATAATGTCCTAGGACAGACAACACAAACCATACAAACAATGTCCTAGTACAGAGAAAACAAACCAAACAATGTCCTAGCACAGCGAAAACAAACCATACAAACAATGTCCAAGGACAAAGAAAACAAACCATACATACAATGTCCTAAAGCAGAGAAAACAAACCATACAATGTCCTAGTACAGAGAAAACAAACCAAACAATGTCCTAGAGCAGAGAAAACAAACCATATAATGTCCTAGGACAGACAAAACAAACCATACATACAATGTCCTAGTACAGAGAAAACAAACCATATAATGTCCTAGGACAGACAAAACAAACCATACAATGTCCTAGGACAGACAAAACAAACCATACAAACAATGTCCTAGTACAGAGAAAACAAACCAAACAATGTCCTAGAGCAGAGAAAACAAACCATATAATGTCCTAGGACAGACAAAACAAACCATACAAACAATGTCCTAGTACAGAGAAAACAAACCAAACAAAGTCCTAGAGCAGCGAAAACAAACCATACAAACAATGTCCAAGGACAGACAAAACAAACCATACAAACAATGTCCTAGAGCAGAGAAAACACACCATACAAACAATGTCCTAGTACAGCGAAAACAAACCATACAAACAATGTCCAAGGACAAAGAAAACAAACCATACAAACAATGTCCTAAAGCAGAGAAAACAAACCATACAATGTCATAGGACAGAGAAAACAAACCATACAAACAATATCCTAGGACAAAGAAAACAGACCATACAAACAATGTCCTAGTACAGAGAAAACAAACCAAACAATGTCCTAGAGCAGAGAAAACAAACCATATAATGTCCTAGGACAGACAAAACAAACCATACATACAATGTCCTAGGACAGACAAAACAAACCATACAAACAATGTCCTAGAGCAGAGAAAACAAACCATATAATGTCCTAGGACAGACAAAACAAACCATACAATGTCCTAGGACAGACAAAACAAACCATACAAACAATGTCCTAGTACAGAGAAAACAATGTCCTAGAGCAGAGAAAACAAACCATACAATGTCCTAGGACAGACAAAACAAACCATACAATGTCCTAGGACAGACAAAACAAACCATACAAACAATGTCCTAGTATAGAGAAAACAAATCATGCAAACAATGTCCTAGGACAGACAAAACAAACCATACAAACAACAAAATCAGGTTAAATGACCCCGGGAATGAAATTGCTATGATTTTTACTATGGTTTTTGAATAATGTAATAAGATCACACTACAAAATCAGCCACAACAATCAACAAGGTTTAGACAGTTAGACGTCGGAACTGGGGACTGAGGGACTCTTTTTGTAAAAATTAATCGCGCGCGTGTGTTTGTGTGATTATTTCGTTCCAATCTTGATGACCTTGAACTTTATACATGCAAGTTATTTACCCTGTTTAAAAAATGCAGTAAAACACAGATCAGTAGAGTTAGCTACTAGAAACCAGCTACTAGTAGCTGGCTACTTAAAAAAAGAAAAGTTGGCTACTAGTAGCCAGCTACTTGAACCAGGAAAAGTTAGCTACTAGTAGCCAGTTATTAGTAGCCGGCTACTAAAAGTAAGAAAAGTTAGCTACTCGTAGCCAGCTACTACAAAATATAAAAGTTATAATTACTGATAGCCAGCTACCAGATAAAGGTTAATGAGTTTGAAAATTATTATCTATCAGATTTATTTCTAAAGAGGACGAGGAGTCGTATGAAATTTCATGCTCAAGTATCCCCAAGTACATAACGTTGCAATGCAAAATACGAATAAACTTTTTCAACTGTGTTTACTTTAAAAATGATACGGATTGAATTTAGACCTTCATTCATTTGATATACCATCCATTTTGAGATATCTGCTACTTTTACAATTTTATTCGAGTTACCCTGAAATTTCAACATTTGTGTGAATACCGTAAGAAACTTTGTGTTTATATTAGATATCTGACTAATTTACAACTATCCATGTGAAGTGGAGTGGTATTAGGTATCTTGATATGCCATAAATTTTCAGATATCACCCTTAAGGAAATCAACTGATCATACCATTTGATTCCTGATAACCTGAAATTTCAAGGTTTTCATAAATATCTTAAGGAACTCTGTGTTTGTATTAGATATCTGACTAATTTTCTTGCCATCAATTTTCAGATATCACCCTTAAGGAAGTCAGCTACTTATACCTTTAGATTGCAGGCAACCTAAAACTTCAGGTTTTTCGCAAATACCTTAAGGAACTCTGTGTTTGTATTACATATCGTATTGGAGTGATATTAGGTGTCTTGACATGCCTTCAATTTTCAGATATCATGCTTAAGGAAGTCAGCTACTTATACCTTTTGATTCTAGGTAACCTAAAATTTCAGGTTTTTCGTAAATATCTTAAGGAACTCTGTGTTTGTATTAGATATCAGAAATTTAAGGTTACCTAGAATCAAAAGGTATAAGTAGCTGACTTCCTTAAGCGTGATATCTGAAAATGTATGGCATATCAAGATACCTAATACCACTCCTCTTCACATGGATAGTTGTAAATTAGAGCGATATCTAATACAAACACAGAGTTCTTTAAGATATTTATGAAAAAACTTGAAATTTCAGTTTACCAGTAATCAAAAGGTATACGTAGCTGAAATCCTTAAGCATGATATCTGAAAATGTATGGCATATTAAGATACTTAATATCACTCCTTGTCATATGTGAGATGATAAATTAATTAGATATCTAATACAAACACAGAGTTCCTTAAGATATTTGCGAAAAAAAACTGAAATCTTAGTCTACCTGGAATCAAAATCCTTATGGGTGATATCTAAAAAATGATGGCACATCAAGATACTTAGTATCACTCTCCTCTTCACTTTGATAGTTATAAATTAGTAAGATATCTACGAAAACTCTTGAAATTTCAGGTTACCAGGAATCAAAAGGTATAAGTAGTTGACTTCTTTAATAGTGATATCTGAAAATTTATGGCTTATGAAGATATCTAATACCACTCCTCTTCACATGAATATTGGTAAATTAATGAGATATCTAATACAAACATAGAGTGCCTTAAGATATTTGCGAAAAAGTTGAAATTTCAGGTTACCTGCCATCAAAGGGTATAAATAGCTGACTTCCTTAAGCGTGATATGTGAAAAATCATGACATATCACTATACCCAATATCACTACTCGCTATACGTATCGTTGTAAGTCAGTTAATTATATAATATAAACACAGAGTTCCTTAATGTATTCACACATATCTTGAAATTTCATTGTACCGATAATCAAAATGTATAAGTAGTTGATTTCCTTAAAGAGATATCTGAAAATTCGTGGCGTATCAAAACACCCTCTTTCACTTCTTGCCATGTGTATAGTCGTAAATTCGGCAGATATCTAATACAAACACAAAGTTTCTTACGGTATTCACACAAATGTTGAAATTTCAGGGTAATTCGAATAAAATTGTAAAAGTAGCAGATATCTCAAAATGGACGGTATATCAAATGAATGAAGGTCTAAATTCAATCCGTATCATTTTTAAAGTAAACACAGTTGAAAAAGTTTATTCGTATTTTGCATTGCAACGTTATGTACTTGGGGATAATTGAGCATGGAATATCATATGACTCCTCGTCCTCTTTAGAAATAAATCTGATAGATAATAATTTTCAAACTCATTAACCTTTATCTGGTAGCTGGCTATCAGTAATTATAACTTTTATATTTTGTAGTAGCTGGCTACGAGTAGCTAACTTTTCTTACTTTTAGTAGCCGGCTACTAATAACTGGCTACTAGTAGCTAACTTTTCCTGGTTCAAGTAGCTGGCTACTAGTAGTCAACTTTTCTTTTTTTAAGTAGCCAGTTACTAGTAGCTGGTTACTAGTAGCCAACTTTACCGATCTGTAAATCACGCTCATAACGAAATCATGCTTGATATAGGGAAAAATAACGAAAATATGATTGGTTATAACAAACCGTTATTCGATAGCCCAAGAAGTTTGCTATAACTGTGTGTGTGTGGGGGTGGGGGGTGGGGGGGGTGGGTGGGGGGGGGAGTGGTTGTTAGGGGAAACTCATTTACAAAACAACTTTATATCTAACATCTTTTTACCTTATTCATCCTCAACTTTTATTGATGAAAACTTAGTTGTTTCTACTAATATCGATGGAAAATACAATGAAGCAGAAGATTATCACTTTAAAAAAAATCGGTAAAACATTTTGTATTATAGAGTCCTTAAAAATGATATCAAGATGAAAGTGATATCCAGTGTCAATGATTTTATGTATATATAAAATAAACAAATGTTATGAAACATGTAGAATTATTACGGAGTTTACAAAAATGTGTTTTATATGAAATATGTGGTTTATAAAAACAAATGTTTCCAAATATAATTATATTGCATCAAATTGTACGGGTAAATTCCCCCGGCCAATGCGGATTTTGAATTCCCCCGGCCAATGCGGATTTTAAATTCCCCCGTCAATGCGGATTTTGGGGCTAGTAATATTGACTTTTCGTTAATCCACTATGTCACTGTGCGGTCAGAAATCGAATTCTATTGGACTAAACCTGATCCAAAGTAAACATTAAAATTATTGAACATCTAATTATTAGAATCAATCTATCAATTCCTTTTGCGAAGGTGGGATAATTTATCAAGGCATAACCAAATATATTATTTATTCACCTCATGTTACCAAAAGTCCCCTATGTAATAATATTTATTATTATATGATTGAATGATTCCTAGCTCTCTAATTGGCTGAGATCCAACAATGTAGAAATCATACTACGTTATGTTTACCTGCACGTGACCTTTCAGGTGAACATAAGGAATTATTTTTTCCACATAGGACCAAAAATAGACATTCCAGGTGAACATAAGGAATTATTTTTTCCACATAGGACCAAAAATATGTCGTTGAAACTTACAATTAAAGCAAAGAACAATCTGGAAGGTTTTTTTTAATCATTTAATAATATAATAAAACAATTATTGCTGTTTTTGAGGTCAATACGATGATTTAGCCACCTTCGAAGTACAATATTCGCCTCGCCCTTCGGGCTCGGTGAATATTGTACTCCTCAGGTGTCTAAATCATCGTAATGACCTCAAAAACAGCAATAATTGTATACTATCAATAACTTGAACTAATTGATATAATCATCACTTGCATACCATTTTGAGAAATTTGGTAAAAATCCCACCTGCACTGAATATAACCCTATAATGCACATATATAGAACACTGCCGAAGGTTATAGCACGTACTAGAATAAACCGACGTTAGCATAACCTTTAGGACATGCGGAATAAAGAATGATAAAATCAAAATAATCATTTAATAAAAACATAAAATCATGATTTCTCAGTAAGAACATGGAGTATTCTTTTTAGCGTCCGAATTTGCATCTTTTCATGAAAATGCTGTCGCAATGGCACTTCACAGGAAATTTGTATTAGTTTGTATATTCTGCCGGAACAGTCTATGTCACGTGATGGGAAGGAACAGAGATGCATTCAGATCACCCACACTGTCTCCGATGGCCCTTGCTTGTAACAAATGTGGCCTTTGAGCACCAGTCCTAAAGTCACTATAATTACTATTTAAACTCTGATTCACAAGCATTTGGTCTTTGATGTCAACATTTCCTGAAAATCTCTTTAGGTTCACAACATGTTTTATTCCTTGCTTTGGTGTAGATGTCCCAAGGAATTCGTCTCCAAAAAATATACTGAAGTCTTGTGGTACTTTTTCGTAGCCATAGTTACTGTGTGGTTTACGTATGCTGTCACTTCCTTTACCGATTACATGTGCGCACGTCTTGTTCTTGCTTTCACAAGCGTCCTGAACATTGTCTTTTTCACTAGACTGCGTCAACAGCACGTTGCCTAAAAAAGGATAGTATATAAAGTACAAACGCACTAGCTGGTATCGAAAATATTTTGCCTGTAAAACCTACAATTGGATGTCTTTCTTAATATCCTTACTTGTTAAAGATCCATTGCTTTTCCGCTGACGGCGTCTCACACAAATATAGCAGAGGACAACGACTATGACACAGAATAGCACACATACTGCTACCACAGCAATGAATACCGGAAGTGGAATGGCTGAGGTTTCAGATAGACTATCTAAAGCAATAAACAAAATAAAAAATAAAAATTCCAGTACCTCCCTTCCGAAGTTTAAAGAAAGCAAAATAGAACTCCTTTTTCGTAAGCTAAAATCTGAACAATACTGAATATCGGGACATTTTCGCCTTTGCTTTCCGTTCGCTCTCAACCTAAAGGCCACCTCACACTTGAGCGAATTTAGGGAGACGAAGGGGAACGAATGGGGAAAATGGAAAAAATGCGCGCGAATTCGACGAATTCAAATAAAATTGCCTTCAAATCATCCGATTATAAACTATTGTCAAATATGATCAACGAACGGTAAGTGAAGGATAAATATGACTTGCGAAGGATCACGATTTTTCGGTTCACTTCTTAGAGTAAATTGTAGCCGAAGGCGAGCGAAGAGTTGATATGGCCCGATAAGACGAACGGAAAAAAAGCGATGGTTTGATATGACGTGCGATTGAAAACGAAGACGAACGAATAGATCGGGCGTTATCGGACATTTGTGTGTAGGGGGGAATATAAAAAGGCGACCAGTTGTGTTCAAATTTCATTTCTGCCAGATAGATCGCAATACAAGGATCGCAATATGCCTGCAAGAGATAAAGGAAAGGGAAAAGGCAGAGGGAAGGCACCGAAGACTGCATTACTGTAGTGAAACCCACCTCCGCGGAAAGCTCACAACGGCAGTCTAAAGTATCGCCTCCTCCTGAGAGTCCCACAGAGTCACGGTCTACGACAACATCAAGAGGATGTTGCCAGTAATGCCAGTGGTGATGATGAAGATAAAGATCCTACTCCACAACCAGGCAACAGCGCAAGGTAATATTATGATTTTGAAAAACAATTATTGAAAAACTCGTTTGTAATTATTACAATAATTTATTATTATTATAAATGTTCGTTTCATTTATTTTAGTCAGGCAACGTCTGGTGACATGAAGACAGCCGGTGATGGTGAGCCCAAATCTGGTGGTAGAAAGCGGAAGGATGGCAGTGGGCGGTCCAACTACCGCAAGGACATACATCCGGGAAATGAAGACGAGATGGTGGAGTTTTTCAAGGACCATCGGTCGCTGTGGGACCTCCGGCATAAGGATTATGGGAACAGGGACGTCCGCCAGTCGTTGTTACAGCAACTGTTCCAGTCGGTCCAGGTCTCAGGTAAATATTTCAAACGATTTTAATGAAACATTGAATAATCCAATATGATATTATAACATATATTAATATCAATATATTAATATAATATTTTTATATTCTAGTGACTGACATAGAAGGCTGGTGGAAGGGGATGAGGGATACCTTCACTAAGTTGACAAAAACCAAGTCTGGTGATGCACTGGTACAGACTCTTCTGCTCAAGTACCAGAGCTCTACTGACGATGAGGAAGAGGATGAGAGGCAATCACCAACACACAAGAAGTCTCATTGCAGTGATATGCAGTACAGTCAGCAGCAGTCCAGTAGTGGTGCCTGTGGTGGTTATGGTGAGTGGCAGCCACAGCCCGTCAACTGGATGTCAAATCCACCTCAAGCTAGTCCCTGGGAGTCTGCTGGGAGGGGATATATGCATCAGTACTTCAACAGGATGCAGCAGGATCAGCAACAACAGCAATACAAAGGCCCGCCACAGCAGCATTATGTCCCTCAGCCTCAACAGTCTCAACCTCTGCATTCTCAACCCCAGCAGTCTCAGTCACGGCCTAGTAGCTCTAATAAAGAACCTGATTCTAGCAATATTGTCACCAGGGCTTTAGTGGCATCAGGCATCAACATGGACTCATCCCAGGTGAATGATAATTCCCTGATTGACTCGGTAAATATGACATTTGCCTCAGCGACAGAATGTAGTAGATCATCATCCAAGTGACTGTCTATATCATAATGACTGTTTGTATGTCATACTTACCAGTGTATATTGATTGGTTGTTTGCTGGTGTTAGTTGTTTACACTTATAAACATTGAAACACAACACAATTCCAAATACAAACAAAAATTTATTTTACCATTTCCCCTCCCCACATAGTCTCTGGCATTTGACTTGGTTTCACATCTAGGGGACCATTCTATCCTGCCATGGAACACTTCCTACTTCAGAATTGCACCAGTGCTTCAGTAGGTTCCTGATCTTCTTACCGTCCTTGTTCTGGTTGTTGTTGCCCGTGACAATGACGGTGTCATGAAGATTGCGGCCTCTCCTCCATGCTCCAGGGACCGGGTTGCCTCGTATCTCATCATGTTCAATCAGGGCATTATTCATTACTGGGTAATGCATCCTCATCAAGTTGTGAAGGATACAGCAAGTCTTGACTATGAGTCGGGCTGTTGATGGCAAGTGGTTCATCTTGGAGGCTAAGATCTGGAATCTGTTGCTAATAATTCCAAATGCATTCTCAGAGACACGACGAGCCCTGGACAGTCTGTAGTTCAGGATCCTCTGCTCCCTGGATAGATCCCTCTGACCATAGGGTTTCATCATGTTCTTGGCCAGGCTGAAGTCATCGTCTCCCACCAGGAAATATGGTATGTCCATATTGTCATGGGAGAGAGGGTCTGGGTCTGGAAAGTTGATCGATCCATCCTCCACCAACTCCTTGAACTCCGAGTTATTGTAGATCTGAGCATCACCACTTGACCCATAGCCTGAAATGACAGAAAGACAAAACAATATAAGTATATGCTGTACTTCATATTTGGGTATTTTTCTCGAACATCACCCATGCGCCACTCCGAGCACAAAGTTGTATGACAAAAGGGAGGATTGCAACTTCCTGATTGTAAACATTTCATTCCTATGTGGCAACATACCATCACCACCAGCATATGGCGTGTTTATGTCGCAGCTGATTCGGTACTCAAAAGCGTATTCAGTATATGAAGACTTTCGCAGCTGCGCTAAGTAGCTGGCACGTAAGTTACTTGCCCAGGGTTTTGTAGACTTTAGGCTAAAAAAACACTTACGCAAGTTCCTCGGTCGTCATCAAGATCTTCTGTGTCATTACGGTGTCTCTGTTACTAGTATGACATGGAACATCTTTGACAAGTGCTACTGATTACCCTTTATTTTGAGGTATGGAACTTCATGACGGGTGCCACATACTCACCCGTCACGAACACATGATTTCACCTCATGGTCTCCTGCCAGATTTTTGTTGTCATGTAGTTTTTGTTCCCTTAAGTACATTGTTTTGTCTTTGTCTGTGGATATTTGTCATTTGTTTAACTCTTCTGCACGATGCGAGGTATTCTATACTTACATTCACGATAATAAAAATAGTATGTCATACATATAAAAAGAATGTATCACACTTACCACCAACATCGCACCAGACAAATTTGTAGTCACTGTCCACTATAGCCAGCAGGATGATACTGAAGAAGCCCTTGTAGTTGTAATATAACGAGCCAGAGAGAGGAGGCTTTCTGATGGCCACATGCTTTTCATCAATAGCAGCCACGCAGTGGGGAAAATTCCAACGCCAGTAGAATCCATCAGAAAGTTGTCGCCATCCATCAGGGGTCGAAGGGGCTGTCATGACTTCATCTGCATACTCTTCACGTATGGCCTGACACACCTCTCTGACCACTACAGATAGGGTGTTTTCAGGTACTCTCCAACCATACTGCATATCAGAGTACATGGTGCCAGACACAAGATGACGGAGAGTAGCTGCCAACTTGAGACCTTCGTTCAGCGGCTCCCTGAACCAGGTGTGCTGCCTCCAGATTCTTCCTCTGACCCTCTCCAGGATTTCATCGTAGAGTTCAGGGGGCATGCAGAGAAATTTCCTGAAAGTCGACGGATCTTCTCTTCGGAGCTCAACCAACAGCTGGTCAAAGATGCCAAAGGTCCTTCTTCTGGCAGGGTTCAGCCATGTCCTTCTCCAGATACGACGTCGTCTGAAGCCTCGTCTCCATCTGAAGCGACCTCTAATAAATTGGTGTAGGTTCAGCTGCTGGAGTACAACTTCATTCTGAGCCATTGCCAGTAAATACTGGACTCTCAGGCGGGCTGCGTCTTCCATTTCACTTTAGAATCTTTAAAAATGTGAGTTGAAATATAAAACTGTGAAGTGCTTTTGAAATTTAGGCCAGGAATGAAGCACAATCATGGTGATGGGCCTTTATATATGAGTAACGTGGTGCGTGGCAGGTCCGAGAGGCTCAGATGGCACCCAATTTTTCGTCTGGTAACTCGCTCGTGTTCGTATCAATTCGCAATCCATAGTTTGCTATAGTGACTCTTACTCTTGCGTTCGTGTATGCATCGCTATTCAAATTTAGTAAAAGTTAGTCTTAGTTGCCCTTCGCATAGAAGATGGCAAGCGAAAATACGTTTGTCATAGTAAGTCTTCGTTTATACACGCATGTCATATTTAGTCATCGTGTCGCTTCGTTTTGGGTTGTTTCGATATCGGTCCGTTTTGGCAACAGTGCGGTGAGGGACGATGCATGACAATAACACACGAACGATAAACGAATAATTATCACAGAGTAAATAAGAGATGCGAATTCAAGCAGATAATAGACGATTTTTCAATTCGTCGGGAAATTTTAAACATGTTCAAAATTCCAGCACGAATTTGAATAATCGCAACTGTTGGTTCAGAAGGTCAACGAAACCAAAAACGAAGGCTAACTATAATTTACTATCAATTACCATGGAAAACGATTTTTTCAAAACTTTGATTCGCCAGCCATCGCAAGGCTTATTTCATGCAATTCGGTCTAGTGTGATGCGGCTTTAAAGTAAGCGCACTCTAACTGGGCGACACTGAATTTAATTATTGCCGTTACAGAGTAATACATGGCTGAAGGGTTAAATTCAAAATGGAGTCTCTCTTTCCAGTGTGTCCAGGCGAAAATAGCGTGAAATAATACAGTATACCATTAACGGTTACCGCACTGGTTTAACCTGTGTCTGATAGTAGGGGTTTGAATTAGGACAATCTTTAACGTCCGTGTTTGGTAATAATTAGCAACATCGTAAAACAAACTTCGCAACATCTATGTAGATTTGGCTATTACTGACTATCTCACAAATACTGTAACGTTATATACATGATCTGTTTTACACTCCACTCATAAATTATGACTATACATTAGGTCCTACATAGTACAGGTCAGGTGCGATGAGTACGGGTTGGATTTAAAATGAAACTTCTCAGTCTTGTTATTCAAATGGTGAAAATTTCTCAAATAACTACGTAAAATAACAACAGAAAAGATCGCTGACTTGTTACCCTGCAACCTGCAATGGCTGAACATAGGCTGGGACCCCACCTGACCTATCCACAGACCTATAGTTCTCCGGGGATATAGACCATAGGATCGTCTATCTTAATTTTCACCCCCTCCCCGAGAATTACAGATATGGAACTAAGCTGATCAAGAATCTGTATTGAATTGACATTCAGGGGAAAGGGCGGACAATGTGGACATTCTGTACTGAGTCTGTAGATCAGGTTAGAAGTCGTAAGGTACCCATGTTAATTTGTGTTTTCACAACGGTTGTTAGATTATATATAAATTCGCGGGGTCTAAACAACAAATTAGGAGGTCCCTATAAAGTCAATATTTACAATTTTCAAAACACATATGTAAAATCATTCTAAAAATCAACAACCAAGAACGGTAAACTAGTGCACAATCGAAAGGCCTCCATGTTTCGGGAAAATATCGCCATATACGGATACATAATGCGAATTCTGATAGATACAAAGTCCATCACTGAACCAGTCTACGACGTTTTCTCGGCGAGTTTGTGTAAAGGTGGTCAATGAGAGACGATGGACGACAGTGCATCATAACTACATGTAAAACATAGGGTTAACTTTAGAGTAAGGTAATTAATTGTGTTTTCTTACTATTGCACATGAGTTCGTCGTTTCCATTTTCACATTCCTTAACCCCGTTGCAGAGGAGACTCTGAGAAATGCATGTGTCGTCTGAACAGCTGAACTCTTCTGGTTTACATGCTGCAAAACATTTACATATATACATTTAATATAATGAGATATATATATATATATATATATATATATATATATATTTATATATATATATATATATCTAAACGGTGTCTTCCCACTTAGCCAACATTTTGAAAAAATACAGGTAACTCTGTGTTGGCTAAGTGGGAATTGGGTGCAGGTAGAGAACAAAAGAATTTAATTACAGGTAGGCTATAGTCTGTTTTCAGATATAACCAGAATAAGGCAATAAGAATATTTTGTAGGATATATACATGTATAATGATAGAATATATTGAGATTCTGTCCCTTTTTAAAATAATTCATTTAATGATATTATGATTTCTATAATCAAATGACTTTAAAAATTATCTTTTTTAAATAATGAGCTGGTTTGTTTTCCTTCTATTTATGAATTTTATTTTGCTGGATATATAATAGTTTGTCTTCTTTGTCTTTTTAATCTTAATTTTGTAAATCAATCACTTTAAATTATAGCTTAACGTTAATGTACCTAAAAAAAAAAATACCAAGTTTCAAATGATAAACATTAAATATTTATTTAGTTATTTTGTTTTATCATGCAAATATACATGAAATCTCAATTTAGAATTACATTTATGGTAGATACTATTTCAACTCTAAAATACATGATATGAAATAAAAAGTGCTTGTATAAAGTAATAATATTTTATTAATGTTGCATATTAAGGTAGATCTATACTCGGCCTTAAATGGACTCAATCATGAAAAAATTGCCTTTACAAGATAAATATACATTCCAGTAATAGATAGACATTGAAAAATATATATGTTGACATGCTATTTTCGTTGTTATTGCTTCTCAAAAGTAAGCACCCCATCAACATTAATGAAAATGCACTCCTCCTTCTTTATTTTTCTTATTAATTATTATTTTCCCAAACAAATGGGCTGTAATAAGCAACATAGACTATATACCCTTTATTTAATGGTATGTAATCATTTATTCTAATAAATTGGAATAAATATTTTCACAATGTATACTTTATGAGCCCAAACATGTGAAAGGAAATACTGTAGGAGATACCATTTGACGTCAATATTGGTCTTTTCCCTAATTTTGATGGACTACACCTTGAATAAATTGATTTTGATTTACAGATTATTATCTTAGAATAGGGATTTGAGCAAGAGAATCAAATGTTGACATCTTATTTTAGAAGCTATCAGCTCAACAACAAGTACACCCCCCCCCACCCCCACCCCCCTTAAAATCTTGAAAAATTATACATCATCATATTTTCGTAAGACATGTGAGCATATTTACAACCTTGAATAATAATTTGAACTACATATGTATGCTAAACTATAACTATTATATGATACATGTGGTTTACAATTAAATTTTACATTTTATCTGAAAAAAATTATAGAGAGGCTTTGCACAATGTAAATGTAAAACGAAAGTAACAAACTGAATTTTGATGATTTTGCTTATATGATTAATGTATACGTGTAATGTGTGATATATCTTATATCCTGAGACAAAGTTTTATATGAATCTCTACAGGTCATGAAATCATTTCATGTACATAAATTGGATGTATGCACATGTACACGTACACCACTTACGCCAGTCTAAGTAGATGCAATCTCAATAAGGAACTAATAGATGCCGTCCCAATAATTTTGAAAAAGGAGAGAGGATGAGGAAAAAATGACAAATTCATGACGGTCGGTGAAATAAAACAAATTATTTGCAGCTGATCTTTGAAGCTTGTGTCAATATCAGTAACATTGTAGCAGCGAACACAACTACGATATCTGTGGTCACTGGAGCAGCAAAATGTGAACTTTTCTTTTTTACACAGCGTACCATGTATTTGTTGATGATAATTTGGAACCTATTCTAACCCGGATCCTCATAAATGAAATATTATCATCAGTGCTCGAGCTGGGCTTCGCCATTTTCGCCAATGGCGAATTTTTTTCAAAAATGGCGAAAAAAAATTGAAAGTGGCGAAAATCCCTTTTTGCAATAAATTGTATTTTTAATCCTTTGTCAGTGACACATTATCGCCTGTTTGTTTATGCAGTCAGTCAAAATCTGTTTATTCAGTCAACGCGTGCGACCGGAAATCTCGCGTCGCTCCAGTGCACACAGAGCTGGTCACAGCCTCAGGTAATTTATGGCTGCAAAAAAGTCGGTGATTATGTAATAAAGTACATCGGACAGCTGTTTACCCTGCTGTGGTCAATTGTTTAACATTTAAAGTCGTATTCATTATCGTGTTATCATCTCCACATTAATGTCAATTCTTAACCAGAGAACCGACCGGTAATTAAATTGGCCGTATTATTGTGTATAATGTATACATGTATATGAATACATCAGTTGTTTGTTTTTGCGGCCAAACTTGGTGATTACAAGTTTTGATTTTGATGTGTTTGATTTTAGTTCGAATATTTCATAAACAATGCGGTCGGTCACCATTGATATGGACATAGCAATTTTAATAAATAATTTTCTTTGAAGTTCGGTGCGCAACAGTATAAAAATGCTAATCTCATAAGACTATGCACCCCATTCTATTTTGACACTAAACTTGTAGCTTCTGACCCTAGTCAGTCTAAAATTAAAAAATATCTATGTTTGGCTTTACAGTCAACCCCACCTGCTCAAACATCTGATTCTCTCCAAATTGCAAAATCTTCCATACAAAAACGGAAATTTAATAGGGAATGGTTGAGATACGACTCTAAATTGGGCTTGATGTTTTGTGACATCTGCATTTCGGCCAATGTGCACAACGTTTTCACTGAGGGGTGTAGCATCATGAAGTTTATATTTATATGATTTATTATCTGAATTTTGATTTCCATAATAGAATTTATCAAACAAATCAACTTCTTATTATTTCAGAAAGAAATGTTTAAGTATGGTAGCTGGATATGATTAAGTAATGTAACTGATTCAAAATGCTAAAATAAGTGTAATGAATAAAATAATATATAATATGATGGAAATAATTGTAAAGCATGTGATTATTTGTGCCGCGCCACTCCCCGAAAAAGTGGCGAAAGGGAATTCTGGTCCAGTGGGAGCACTGATTATCATGATGCTCGTGGAAATCTGAATTGGTCTGACCCCCCCCCCCCCTTTCCCATCTATGCCTTTGCCTATCTAGCAAATACTCTTTGAGAACAGCAATCTAATCTCAATTTAGTAATTATACATCCAATTTAAACCATAAATAATTATTACTATGTACACTATTCTAATCAGGTCTATAATAGGGTTAATGTAAAATCTTGTTTAAAAGAAATGCATATCTATATTTCTTTTCAAGATTTTATTTATTTTCATTTATTTTTTTAAATTTTTTTTTTTACACAATTAATCTTTTTTTTTTTTTATGTCATAACAGATAATTTCAATTTTTTGTTTATCAATTATATGTTACATGTACAAATCTGGATATTGAAAAGTAGATTTATATATCAATCAGTATAATACTTTCATATGTATTTATGTTACCTAACATTCATAACCATTTTTTAACATAAATATATGCTTTTGTTTATTTGTTTTCATATTATTTTAAAGCAAGTCCTTCTCAGGTAAAACATTGACCTGTGAAAACAGACTATAGCTTGCTGATCACTCAGGTGTAAAAATCAAAATGTTGGCTATGTGGGAATAGGATTTTTCAAAATGTTGGCTAAGTGGGAATAAACCATATATATATTACTTTCGAACGTATATACAGCGTGACGCACAAATTAACGTGACCCCCACCCCCTCCCTTATTGCTGCACGAGTTATAACTTTCAACAGACTTACGACATGATGCGTTGACAGGAACACATGGCCACTGTCCGCATGTTTTGTACATCTCTGGGATCTCTCCACAGTCCCCAACCTCCCTCTCGTACACATCCATTCCGAAATTCTGAAAATAAAAACATCAGATTTTCTAAAACATGAGTTAAAGTGTATGCTAATTTAAAATTGTTACCTAGCGATACAAGTAATTAACAGCATGGCAGTTGACGAAATTGCATAATCTTGGGATGTTTGAATAGCCTGTGCCATAGACGAGCAATTAATATAAGAGTAGACGAGCAATTAATAAAAAAGAATTAAACAGCTCGAGACAAGGTTTTACGGACGATAATTGTCATCGGATGACTTTCAGGAGGACAGTATACTGAGAATCATGGTAGGTCATCTACAAGCAATTATCCTTCTTATTTATGGTCACAAGTGTTGCCAATGCTAAGGTTTGGTTGCCAAGGGGTGGTTATTTCAACAGCAAAATATCGTTCACGGTTTCAAATCAACCAATATTGCCATGGTAAACATTGGAACCAAAGGCATCCAATGGTAAGGTTATATCGCTGCCATTGGGAGTACTGTAAATAAAAAGGCATCCAATGGTAAGGTTACATCGCTGTCATTGGGAGTACTGTAAATAAAAAGGCATCCAATGGTAAGGTTATATCGCTGTCATTGGGAGTACTGTAAATAAAAAGGCATCCAATGGTGAGGTTATATCGCTGCCATTGGGAGTACTGTAAATAAAAAGGCATCCAATGGTAAGGTTATATCGCTGCCATTGGGAGTACTGTAAATAAAAAGGCATCCAATGGTAAGGTTATATCGCTGCCATTGGGAGTACTGTAAATGCACTCGGTGTCGGGAATTCTTCCTGGTATTGCCCTTCAATTAACCTGCACCATTTCTATCTAAATTGTGAATACCAATAGGTTCCCGATTCAGCAAAGTCATATGTACACGTAACAAACTCTTATCCAATTTTCAAACTTAACACCTTGAATGAAAACTATTGACTTTCGAAGGATGAAACCATAGGAGGGGGAAATCCAAACTGTCTTGCATGTATGTAAAATCAAATTCCAATGACACGTACAAATGGTATCTTTACAATTAAAGATTCGGGTTCCTTTTGACATGGAGGGAAAATCTAAAGTTACCACCATTGCATATACACATTTGTAGCAGATACCTTGTATTATAAAGACCTGGGTTACTAGCATTATAAAGACCTGAGTTCCGGGAGCCAGCGAACACACGACCTGTGCTTGTAAACGAAATCGACTAGACACAATATCGCCATCGAATTCAGTTACAAGAAGATAATGAAATCATGTTCAATATATCCATACAAACTTTTATCATCAAGCCCAATATTAACAGGATCAAATAGAAAGGTCAATTTATCGCAGTGGACAAAGCAAATTTATAGCATCAAGTAGAGGCGAACTATAATGCTCTATTCAAAACAAAAAACACTGCCCATTACAATTTGTTCTGACAACTCGTGAAGACACCAAACTCAATTGTGGAAGAAGAAAAATTCAGAATACAAAACGAGCGAAAGCTCAACAATCACATATCTATAAAGACATTGGATAAGAGAGTTTCAGGTAGCACACAGATATACATACCAGTGCGCTGAAATCCTCAACTGTTTACACATAAACCTGTCCCTTTCTGAACATATGTTAATTGCAAGGAGCTGACAATTATTTCGGAGGTTTTCACCAATAAATAGCGCAAGACAAATGACGGGGGAAAATCCATATCGGATGAGTAAAGAGGATCAGTCTGGCATCGGATTTAAATCACAATGTGAGAAAAGGAAATACAAAGGGGGGAAAACAAAGACGCTTTAATTCACTGGCCTCCTGTGGGTACCGTTGTACACAATGACAGTGCTCCAAATGCGATTTTGTGGCCGATAATGGAGCAGCGGTGGGCGTGGGAATGATCCGCGCGTGCCAAAAAAAGAGACCATTTAGAAAAATATTTAACAATCTGGTAGGTTGACTAATTTAGAACATTTGGGAAATTAACAACTGATGTTAAATTAACTAATTTAATCCCCCTACGAGTTTATTTAAAAATATGTTATCAAGCAATTGCCCCACAGTTTCTCTGTCCAAAACATAGTTTTGATACAGGTAATATTTTAGATAAAATTACGTAAAATTATTTCATACATAATCTTCTCAGATAATTTCTTGTTTACTTTGACATAATCTGATAACGTTTAAAGATTACAACGTCGTGTCAAAGGACAATTAAATCATGGACATGTCATAAATGCATTTTAACCTCTGACAAAATATCCCTTGGAATTGTATGTATTTCATTCTATTATACATTGTACACAACGTAACATTTTCTTTTTTCATTCTATTATACAATGTACAATAACATAACATTTTCTTTTATTGGTATTACCTTTTTATACGGAAGACTCCTATTATACATTAATAACGATATCCATCATCTAGTTTCAATGTATGTATGTTCACCGAAAGTACATGTATCTCCACAGTCATCATAGTGTGACCACGTGGTCAGCATTATACCCACGGAATGTGACCTCCTCCATAGTGTGTGTATTACACTGAGAGCAGCCGGTCCCCCCAGGGGACGCGCTGATTACTATAGTGTATCGCCTGATTTGACGCACAAATTCCAGTCTATGTGAATCAGTATATATAGGTACAAATGATCGGAGAGCAGGTAAACAAAGGCAAAAAGTCATACAAACCCACCAATTAATACACTGTATGTACGTAGTACAGGTATTTATGCATAAAGGGTTTGATTTCCAAGATATCAGGAAGTATATAGTAAAACCATATTCATATTGGGTTAAAAATGTGTGGGATTTTCACATTCAGAGAAATTGTGCTTATTTGGAGAGACTCTTCGTTCGATAATTTGGAAACCGACCATTAATAATTTGCGATTCTATTTTACCCCCAACAGAACAACTGGAACTGTGAATTGTAAAAGCCTTATGAATGTTTTTTTCCCCTCAAAATAAATAAAGAGATTTACAACCTGCAACAAAAGCTAGATACATATTCAGATGTTTGTGATGGGAGATTCAAGTAATCTGTCCACAAATTATTTGAAATAAATTACATAAAAATTTTGTAGAAGGTCAGTAGCAAAATATTTTGCAGTGTAAAATAACGCCATGTGTATATTAATGCTAAAAAGAAAAAAAAATGTAAATATCCCATTACAAGATACCAAAAGCAGATAAAACACCGGTCGTGGTCTTGCGATATATGAATGAAATTTGGTGAAGCGATGCGTTGCGAAAATAGCAACACTACATAATCCTTCTCCTGACTAAATCATTAAAAAGAAGTTTGATATAATGCTTTGGAATAGAACAGGCCCTGAGAAATGGACTTAATGGCCTTACAAATCGCAGTGTAAAGGCAATCGGACCCATTTAAACAAGGACACAAGTTAAACGGTTTATCAAAGTGTGATTCATTCCATAAACAATGGGAAGAAATTACAAGAGCCAAAACGTTTAAAAAGCTAAAATATCGGATTACGGGTCAATCGGAGCGGATTAAGTAGAGCTGCGGATCAATTGGAGTGGATTATACGAAATGAGGTGTCAATTTAGTCACCGATCATAATCATTTCTGCATACAAATTGAGGAAAATAGGACTAACGTTATTCCCTCACCAAACACTAAAACAATACAATATATCTTGTTAAAAAAAATTCTATAGCATGGACAGTCAAACAGACGGACAAACAAAGGATGATCAGAAAAGCTCTCCTAACTTTAAGATATATCTATAGGAACATTGCTACAATATAACATAGCATATAAAGTTCCGTGCGCGAGGGTTCCAAATTCTACGAGAAGTTCTGGTGCGACGATAAATCTTGACAATATTCAAAAATGCACAATAAGATTTTATTTTACGACCGATTTTATATACGCCTCTCTTTCACATTTTCGGTAAACCAACAACTATATACATGTAATTCATTCAAGATTCCATTTCACATTGCAAAACTTACATTTTGCGCTTTTCCTTCTCCACTTCGATGATCAATTAGGCAGCAATACACATTAATTCTTCATCAGCAATATTTCGGAAAGATTAAGTTTTTCACAAGTTTCACAGTTTTAGTATTTCCTGTGTGCTCTCTACAGCGGCAGTGGCCACACTTACTCGACTGGTTGATTATTGTTGATGTCACCTTGAGAAATTCCTCACGATAGAAGTTTATTTGAGTTAAATAGGAGCTTTTTATTCATACAGTTTCCTTTACACGAGATATTCTAATCACACCTTTCCTATTTGAAGCGGTGCTTTGACGCTTATATATACAGTAGAAAGTAGTGCCCGACGGGGAAACGTTTTACAACTTATACATAAATGATTATCGGTGTGAATGGAAAAACTTTCAGTGTTTACTTACGCTAAAATAAATAAAATGTATAGGATGAAAAGGAAGATTTTGATAATTTTTATAGGAACCCGACCCTTAAAACTTTATCAAAACAAGTAATTATACAACTTTGACATTGTAAATTCAAAGACAAATTAACGACGACCCAACCATGATATTCATTAACACATAAATCATGTCTTGATATAGGATTTTAGCGAACGAACTATCTCTTTCATTCAAGGTGATTTCATTCTCCATGTATGTTCCAGTAATTCACGAGAAGGGTGATATTTCATTTTTGGCAGCTGTCCTATATAGATTTACACCAATATTGGGGGAGTGTTGACGTTGAAATGTAAATGTTACAACTGAATGATCAAGTAAAAAAAAAAGCGGAATTCTAATACTCTCCACAGGTATATAGCATGCATATTCATTTATCAATATTTTGTGGCAGCTTTCAAGACCCTCCAGTGACGACTCAACTGTAACTTTTACCTTCATGCACACCCATTACATTGGTTGTTTTTAAAATAAATTTTCATACTAATGAAAAACGCTTTAAATATATAATTTAAAAAGAGTACAACACATTTACTAGGTAAGTACAAAATTTAACAAAGATGAAGTAATGGTGGTTTATACGAAAATCGTTTCATTTGTTTAAAGACGACAACCCAACTTGGATATATATTCCTGTTGATTGCTGCCGGCTGAGACAGACCATGCCCTTCGGCAAAATTAGATATGAATTGAGCAACATTCCTCAAAAAAAATCAAAACCGTATGCATTCTTAGGCCGCCTATATTTATTTCCATGAGTTCTTGAAACCAACCCATTTGTGATCAGATGATGTATCAGAGATTCCAATGTAAACTCGCCAATGTTGTATGTTATCAAAAAAGTTTGTCGACAAACTCCAACATCCTTAAATTCATAAATGTACCGAAGACGTTTTCTATTTGAATCTCCATATTTTGACTGTCTACATTTAGATTTTATTTCTAACTTCGCCATTTTCATTTCTTGTCATCTCAGATAAGGAAAAAGCGTGTTCTCTGTTGTCTGAAAAACTAAATGTAGAAATAGTTTTTCGCACACTCGCATCCCTTTCCAATTAAAGATTGTAATTTCATATCATCTGTGCAATGATCATGGAGTGATTTGGCAGTCCCTTCCCCCTCGTTGTCACTGTCATCAGACAAATTGCCGTACATCTGATTTTCAATAAACATGTGTACCCGGGTCTCTAAATCGGTTGAAATATCGTCTGATTCACTGTCATCACTGTTTTTGTTAACAGAACACGCACCTGCATTCTGATTAGTAAGATTTCTTGTGGGAAAATATTCATTGTTGATATTGTCTAGATTCAAAAATTTTTACAGAATCTTTTTTAAACGTTATACGTGAAATAGAATAATTTGATTGATCATCAGGTTTTAAAAAATATTTTCAATTTATTCATCAAGCATATTTTCCGAGAGGGGGGGGGGTGTTAAAGGGTAAATCTACAGATAGAATTAAAGTAAAACTTTTGCTGTTGATCTGTTTTAATTTTGGAAATATATTAGTATTTGCAAAACATATTTCACAATTCCAGGTTAGTGTTGCCAAAATACAATCAACAAAATTCGAATACTTTTTTTTTTTACGTGCAAACAAAAGATGAGCGACATAATTATTACTAAACGTACAGCTAGGCCTACAAATAGGCCAATGGTAAATATTGTCGGCAATTTTTAGGATTCAATGCTATTTTTGTACATATTTACAGCATTGTAAGATACGTTCACAATAAAGGAATAGTATACATATTGTAAAACTTTATAAAAACAAAAAAAAAAACAACCAAAAAACAAAAAAACCCACATAAAGTAACCCAACAGGTAGCACATTAATTGATTGGCTGTTTTATATACATGCAACTCATATTATATCAATCTAATATTTCAAATAAGAGGGGGGGGGGCAGACATACGTTACTTTTAAAAAATGTGTGTTCGATATATGTCACACATAGATTTAGGATGTCTGATGAAATATTTCCATTTCTATAGACTTTCATTTTACATGTAATTCCTGAAGAAAGGAAACATCTGTAAACATATTATTCTCGACGGAAATCCAGTATATACATAGCACTAATTAACATCAATACTAAACACTTAAACCGATATAATATATAATAATTGTATATATAACAGATAAATGAAACTTGTGTGTTTTAAAGTGCGTACTGACAGTTCCATGACTTCTCAAGGAAGCGCCTAACACGTCAGTGAAAAAAACAATGTTACAGAAAGTCATGCTGTCATATCGTAAAAACGTGACGTCGACTTTACCGCTTGATTTGTCGATAACGTCATAATGAACTTAACATATATATATATATATATATATATATATATATATATATATATATAAGCAAATCATGCTAGGTTTTTTTTGCCATAGACTGTCGTAATCTGTAGATTGTAATCGTTAATTTCAAATATGTACATACTATAAATATGTTTTTTTTCCTGTTCTGTTCAAATAAGTTTATAATTTGATTATGATATACGCTCCATTACTTTGGAGGAAATAAAGAATATCTTATCTTATATATGAACAACTACTAAATAAATCTTAGGGACGACCTGTCCTTTCCCTAGGACAAATAGAAACACTGTTCCTAATAAAAAGCAAATGTAAGGCCAGGCAAACACGGACCCCCTGGATACACCAGAGATATGACCTGGCGTGCGCATCCCCTGTGAACCGGTCACACCGGCTGTGAGCCTGATAACATAAGTCGTACGTTAAATTATACTAATTAAAAAGAAACGCTTAGAAATGTTTCGCTGAATAATTTTAAATAACTTTTTTCATACTTTTTTGGGTAAAGAATGAATCGCGTAATTACCCCTTCTTACAGCTAACGCTATGGTTTACTAGATAGATAGTTTACTAGATATATAATTTTAGGACAATAAAATGTGTTTTTATAAAATCCTAAAAATCTGTCTCTGTTGTAAGTTCACAATGCACGTGATTCAGGTATCAAATGCATGGGTTCACGATATTTGATTGAGTTGGCTTTTTTTTTTTCTTTTTTTTTTTTTTTTCTTTAGAAATACCGCGTCTGAATGATGCTCAACGCAATGATTGTACGACTTGAAACAGGTGTGTCACAATTTGCAGTTGTCAATGTCAAGATATGTCAATATTTTACAAAACACATTTGGAGCAGATATCAACAGCATGGTTAAACAATTGATCGTCATAGAGCGGGTAGAGCACGCGTGACGTCAGCAGCACAGGACCGTTTCATCCGATTGCGTCATTTTCGTAAACGATATACAACAACGTCATCTACAGCATCTTCTGTTGTTGGGATTCACATAATAACATATCAACTACGG
This sequence comes from Ostrea edulis, assembly GCF_947568905.1. Classification (NCBI taxonomy): domain Eukaryota; kingdom Metazoa; phylum Mollusca; class Bivalvia; order Ostreida; family Ostreidae; genus Ostrea; species Ostrea edulis. The sequence continues at coordinate 74,602,231 of NC_079164.1, read as the reverse complement.
GATGCTGGGATTAAAGTGCACAGACCTTTTCGTGGCATTCTTTTAACTCCGCAACATCGTCGAAACCGACTTCAATGGTCTCAGATTCAAGAATATGGCTGCGGCAACGCTAGTAAACAGTTTGGTTTGATAGATCTCGATTTTTACTGCAGAGGTCTGATGAAAGATTCAGAGTTTTGCGCAAAATTGTATTCAGAAGGCAGACCGGTTTGGGGGTGGGGTAGTGTTATGATGCGGGCAGCAATACCCTATACAAGCAGGACAGCATTCGTTTACATACAGGGTACTTTGACGGCTCAACGGCTTATTGATGAAGTCATACAGTCACACTACTGCGGCATCCAGGAGCAGTATTCCAACATGACAACACCAGACTCCATATTGCTGTCAAACACGTGATGTTCTGCAAATACACAATATCCAGGTTCTTCCTTGGGCATCCAAATAACCAAATTTGAACCCTATCGAGCATACATGGAACAAACTGAATAGGCGCATCCACCAAAGACAACTGCAGCCCCAGACTCGGCAACAATTGACCCTAGCCCTGCAGTTATAATGGAGCAACTATCACAGATTGACGGAGCTCTTGTCAAAATGTAAGAAAAATGACGAATTTCACAATACTTTACAATGGTTTTTTCTTCTACACTATATATTACATCTTTTTATCATAGTACACTGAATTGAATCAAATGAAAGTTCGCTTGTCTCCACATCCTCGGGTCCTTGTGAACCAGTTGTGTAGTTCATTATCCCCAACATATTGCAGGCAGAGGTTGATAATGACGTGAGGCGATGTGTTTCCTGTATTGGAATGCCGTCCTTTGGTATACTTGTATCTTGACATCTGTCACAAGATCTGTAGAAGCTGTCAGTAGCCATTGCGAATTATCTTTTTAAAAGTGGAAAGTGCAAAAATCACAAATCTGAACGAAACTCTCACACTTTTGTGTATAGTGATAGTAAATGTTTAAAAAGCGAAAATTACGGGAACCATGCATCGTGTTTCTATGGCAACGAACCGTGCCCACAGTTAATCATTAGATGAAGAATTTTTTAATCGATTGACAAATATTTCTAATAAAACAATTTCCCAACAATGTACAGTTAAAGGAAATTCTTAGATTATTATAATTGTGTTTTACCAAAAAAAATACATATTCTCCTCCTTATTTTTAAAATAAGTCATAAATTAAGGTAAAAAAGAGCATTTATGACTTCTTTTTTGACACTATTTTCTCTGAATCACAGCAGGGCTGACGTTAATTCAACATGTCTTTTTAAGACAGCTATTTATACTACCAATGTAGTAAATAAAAACAGTAAGACAATTTACTCTTTTTCTGTAAAACCGTCCAAACTATACTAGTGTCTGTTATTTTACACAATGATTATCTCCCTTGATGCCAACTCTCTAGAATTAAAGGAAGAAATGAATGAATATCATTTAGCAGCCATCTTAAAAAATTCTGGATGGTCATCAAGGAATTGATTTAACAGAAAACTTAAAAGGTAATGTAACACAATTTTATATAAGCCTTGTTTATTTACCTTAAACTCAAAAAATATGCATCACATACTCTTAACTGTATTTATTTTGGACTTTAAAGATGTATATTTCACTGTTCTTTCAAGAACTTTGTCCTTGTTACCATGGTAACAACAAAGTGATCAATAATATTGTATTATTTGAGTTTAAGTGACTCACATATGCAATTACAATGATTTTATCAATAACACTACATAAAATTTTAGCATTCTTCAATGATTTTTTTTTTTTTTTTTTTGCACATTCCAAAAAATTCTCCATGATTACTGACAGCGTCTCCTTATCTCTGGCTGCATTCCATAAGGATTCTCTTGATAGTTCAGCTTATGCCCAAATGTCCTGACATGATTGACTCATATTATTTACCAGAGTAATGAGTACGAATGATACGAAGTTCCTGTTCTCTGTGAATATCCTCTGGTCGACTGTCGTCCTTACATCCCAGCTCTTTTCCCGCTGCTATGACCACACTTAAACTTTCGGTCGACATTTTTACCAAACCAAATACGTAAAGCAAATACTTTCCCTCAATTGAATTTTCACAAGTACTCAACACGGAGCGCTAACAGAAGATGCAATGTTTTTTCTATACAAACTGGTGAAATGTCTTCATGATGCAATAGATAAATTAGCAGAAAGAAAGTGAGTATGGGCGATGCAATACTGTAGTGTTACTTACAAATATGACCTATTATCGCCAGCTAATTATGCCGACAGCCACTTTTGACTACAAACCAGATCCTCCAACTTTCACGCTAAGGTGATAAATTCACTTCCGAGATCCAAGAATACAGCAGCCGAATCACGTCTTTCGTGTACAAAGATGAAGGGGGGGGTTACAATCGAATGACAAATAATTTTCTAAATGAGCGAAATAATTGTATTTAATTACAATTTCCAACAGGGTAGAATATATATTTAATCACATTTATTCCATCTTCAGTCATCTCGAACCTGCGAAGCAGAGCTGACTTCAGTTCATCCTAATCTAGAGCTTTAGTTGAAGACATTAAAGCGTACACGTCAAGAGCTTCCCTGCCCAGGTTCTTTTGTTCCAATGTTGTGCAGTGGCGTACCTCTCAAACCTTCTAAGATCACTGTCTATTTCGTCACGCGTTTCATCAAACGGAGAGATTTTTGGTGTTGTAGTGTTTATTTGACTGTCTGAAACTAAGCTTTTGACGCTACGTGAATTTGAAATCATTTCAAGTTCATTTTGAGCATTTAATTCTTTCAACTTTATCTACTGATCTAACTTCTCTAAATCTAATCTGATCTAATCTCTCTCCTCTTTCTCTCTCAAAGCCATTCTTTTATCTCACAATCTTTCAATGTCTCACCCTTACCTGCTACGCCCAAACAAACTCATAAGTGGTATTTCGATGCGAATGTATACGGGGTATCTAAATTTAGATTTGAAGTGAACACCACTAATTTTACCTGTATGGAAACAAGTTAGTGATAAAATTATACACATTTGAATCTTTGGTACAAGTTTAAAACTATGGAAAGTTGTTTGGACATAAAATGTGACAACATCACTAGACATTTTTTGTAGAAACTTATTTGCGGCCATGGTAAGGCGCTGTGAGGCAGTCATTGTGCTGGGGAGGACACGATATATTGAACTTGGGTGACATTGAACTGTTAATTATTGTATATATCATTAGTGGTTGGGAACCTTCGATTATTAACCCAGCGTTTACATCATTTTTGTGTTATCAATAAATCATTTATGATGTATTTCTCATGTTTTTAATTTTACTATGCGATTTTTATCGATATATATTTTCCACTAATTCTACAAAACAGTTTTGGTTGGTTTCATATTGATTGACATCCCGTTCGAGAATTTTTCACTCATATGGAGACGTCATCATTGCCGATGAAGGGATGTAAAATTTAGGCCTATGCTCGGCGCTTACAGCCTTTGAGCAGGGAGGGGTCTTTATCATGTCACTCCTGCTGTAATACGGAGCCTCGGTTTTTGTGGTCTCATCCGAAGGACCGCTCCATTAAGTCACCTCTTACGACAAGTTTTGGAGTATCATTTGTATCCCTCCTACCACAAAATCTCGCTCAAAGTAATTGTGTAAAATGTCACGATGCTGATCAATCCAATATTTCACCGCTCCTATTTCCAAGTCCACGGGTATATTTGTTAAGAGACAAACTACGTCGAATGAATAAAGTTCCGTATAAAGGGACCTCCCGTGTTGCGGCAGCGTTGGCACGTTAAAGAACCCTCACTGCTACGACCCTGAACGCTAAGCATAGGTCTACATTTGTGGTACTTCACCTACAGCTGGCAAAGTCTCAAAATGAATGAAAAATTCTCGATGGGACGTAAAACAAACAAACTATCAACCAATCGTCTGTTGAGGTTGTGGTTGTTTCGAAGTCTTTTTTCTTTATGTTCGCGCATAGTCCAATAACCCTAGAATATATGACACCTTAGACGCTTTATCAGAATCCCAGTACAATAGTACCATTGACCTTAAATCAGGCTACTGACAAGTCAGCTTAGCAGACGACAAGCAAAAAAAAACATTTTCTTATCCAGAGGTGGTCTTTGGCAGTTTACAGTTCTGGCTTTTGGGCTTTGTAATGCTCCAGCAACTTTTAAAAGACGTATAGAGTTCTCCATGGATCATTTTATGACGTATGTTTAGTCTACTTAGATGACATCATTGTTCATTCAAAAACATTGGAAGAACAGATACAGGACCTTAAGAACGAATTTTGAAAGAAGTACTTTTCCTGGGACATGTAGTTAACGAAATAGGTGTTTCAACTGACCCCAACAAAATAAAGACTGCTAAAGAGTGGCCCACACCAAAATCTACAACAGAAGTTGCATGTAGAAGCTTCTTAGGATTAACATCCTACTACAAAAAAATATTCTGCACTACAATGACAAAGCTTAACCTTTACATAGGCTGACAGAGAAGTCAGTTAAGTTCCAGTGGAATGAAGAGAGCAACTCCTTACAGAGTCTAAAACAGGTCCAACCTTATATCCAAAATAAAATGGCCTCTTCATCCTAGACACCTATGCCAGTTTTGTTGGCCTTAGTGCAGTTCTCTCCCAGGTGCAAGATGGAAGAGAGACTGTCATATACTACAATACTCTAGGCAAGAGGAAGTTACTGTGTGACTAGAAGAGAGCTACTTGCTCACTGAAATACTTTCATCGTTACTTGTATTGACGACAAACAGTGACAAGAACATACCATAGTGCCCTACAATGGTCACTATTTTAAAACTTCAAAAGTCCAAAAAGGCAAATGGTCCGATGTTTTGAGGTTTTAGATTCATACGATTTTGAAATCTAACACCGTGCTGGTAGACTTCACAATAATACAGATGTCATTGAATATCCAAGGAGAGACAACTTCGCCAAAGAAAGTATGCGTGACTCATGCAGTGGCGGATCTAGACTTTACTGGGAGGGGGTTGAGGCCCGAAGGGGGAGGGCATTGGGACCCCCTTACAATGTGAAATTATTTTAAAGATTGATTCAAAAATTTAAATGCATTTTAGACTGAAATTCTTGTTCCTTCTCCCTTTCATTTAGTTATCACATCCTTTATAGAATTTAAACAAAAAGAACTTGTTGATGAAAAACCAAAGAGCGGGATGGGGTCCGACCCCCCCCCCCCCCACCCCCCCCCCCCCCCCCCCCCACTAAATTCGCCACTGTTGACAACTTGATAAAAAAAAGAATGAATCACCAGACTCGACAAATATATTACTTCTAGAACCACTAAAATAGCAACAAAGAAATGACTTAACACTGAAATACATCACTGATGCCAAAGAAAAAGGCTACAACCCTCAACGGTTAGACGACAGTTATAAATACCATGGGAGTCACTAGAATTGAAAGATGATATTTTATAGTACAAGTTTGAGAACAACAGAGGATTTACCTCATGGTTGGCTGTAATTCCAACATCAGTAAAGGATGCTAATCTAAGCCAGCTTCATAATGGTGTTACAGGAGGACACCTAGGAATGAAGAAAACTTTACTTAAAGGGACTGATTCACGATTTCCCCCCAAAACTTTGTTTTTCACTTTTAATGATCAAAATCTACTGTCTAATGTGTTTGAAAGATTTCACATGAAAGTTAAGGTTATGCATTATCACAGAAGCCCATTTTAGAGAGTTTAATATTTGTTTTGTAAAGAAAGATTGTGGTATACTATTGTTTACGAAATTTTCAAAATAAATGGATATCGATATAAGTGTATTATACCTTTCACATTTCAAGCATTTTTGGGGTAAAATGAGTCATCTAAAAGTTAAAATTTGTGACTATGCAAAATTAAGATCATTGTACATGTATTACAAAATGAATGTTTCACTTGTTTGTTTGTTTACATTAAAAGACTCGAGTTTTTGTTTACATAACACAGATTTAACGCTAAAATATTGCTTTTATTCTTGCATTCAGAAGGTTAAAATTTTGGTTGTCAACTTTGAATGAGTTATATTTTTAATGATTAACATCAAAAATGAAAAATATTGTAATATATTCAACATGTGCCTGCCAGAAAGTTGTCGTTTACGATTTTATTGGGAATAACATGTCACCTTATCTAGTTACGATTGTTGTACTTCTTTATATCATCGTAATTTTCTTGTTGTTGCCTCATGTAAAATCGTAGGATTAATAATATCAGGGAAAAGAGGGTGGATTTTACATATCATGTTTTGGTAGCCATCATACTTTTGCTCGGATCGTCACTTCCGGTTTAGTGACATATTAACTATGTGTTCTATAATTCAAGTTTACAATATTGGATCAGATTCTACATTTAAGTTTCAGTTGTGTATTTTGAAGCTATAAGTAGTTGTTTATTGTTAACATAGATCTTATAATCAGTCAGCATAATCGGGACTACATTTGTTGATGTTATCATCGGTAGTTGCGATATTCATACGCTACATAGTTCTGTGCTTAATGCAAAGTATAGGGATGTTTTAAAATCATTGAAGTTATTACTTAATTGGCTTACTTACGTTTATTTCAATTGTTAATTTTACCTTGTTTTATTTATTACGATATTGTACAGCAGCTTGTGTGGCAAAAGTAGTTCTGTGTGGGACCTTGTGTGGGAACTCTGCTTCCCGTACAAGCTATTGATTAGTTGATAATTCGTAGGACATATTCTTATTGGATAATTTGAGTCATGTGAGTCAATGTGACAGAGGATATGAGGTTCTATAAGAAAGCAACGTTCAAATCTTAATGAAGAAAAACAAAGACACCGAGGTACCTATAATGTAAATTACATCTAATTAGCCTACCACACTCGACGACCTAAACTTGTGTTTCTGAAGAATCAGCTTTGTTTCTTGATGTTGTTATATATAGAAATCCTATCACATCACGACCTATGTGTACTACCTATATTATTATGTTATAAAGAGATGCTGTATGTTTAATAAATGTTGAATATGACTGATCATCATCTTGAGTATTATTCAACAAAGTATCTACATGAGTGGAGTCTGGTCTATTTACAGGAGAACAATTAAATTAAGGGCACATCCTGATAAAAAGATGAGTTAGGCCTATTTAGATGATGAAGCAATGACCTGTTTACATGCTGAGGATTCAGAAATACTAGCCACCCCTGAGGTAGCTACAATATGTCTATAAAAAATCGTGAACCAGTCCTTCTGGTTTCATCTTAAGAGAGACGTTGAACGCTGGTGCAGATACTATCATTTCTGTGGAAGTCAAGACCACCACCAAAGACGTGGATGGCACATCTCTGATAATGTAGAAGCACCTTTTGAACGTGTTGCCATGGGCATATTAGATTCTTTTCCTGGAACTAATGACCGCCGCGATGACCGAGAGGTTGGAGCGTTTGCCCTGCATGCGGAAGGCCGGGGTTTGAATCCCGGCCGTGACAGACCTAATCTAATTAAAATTAGATGTTAGATCCGCTCGCGTACTGGCATACATTACATCTAACAACATCCCATAGAGGGTCACGTCAGAGGTCAAATTTATGTAAAAATATCGATCAATCATTGCGAAGACGGAAGTACCTTTTGTGACCAATGAGAAACAGTTGTACAAATTGTGTTTGGTTGTTGAAGGAAAATGGCGGCGAAAGACAGTACATGCGAGGCGATTGAAAACGTGTTGAAACAATTTAATATAAATTTGACCTCTGACGTGACCCTCTATGGGATGTTGTTAGTTGTTATGTATGCGATTACGTGAGCAGACCTAACATCTAATTTTAATTAGATTGCGACAGACCTAAGTCGTTAGAACAGGTAGTGACAATTCCATTGCCAAATGCTCGGCATCAGGAGTGAATGTCACGGGTCCTCGGAGATGACCTTAAAAACGGATGTTCCGTGTCACAGTAGGTGTGGCACGCTAAGGAATCCTCACTGCTCAATGGCCGTAAGCGCCGAGCATAGGCCTAAATTTGAAGTCCTTTACCGGTCTTGGTGACGTCCATATAGGTGAAAAATTCTCAAGCGAGACGTTAAGCAAGATACAATCTATCAATCCGATAACTAACAAAGGAAACAAATATCTAATTGTAGTTTGAGGTTATTTCCCCAAGTGGTTAGATGCAATACCTTCAAAAGATCAGGGGGCGCCCACTGTATCTAACCTTTTATAGACAGAATACTGTTACATAAATATTTGCTTCACGGATTTTGTATATTAATTTGCAAGTGACTAAGTATCACTGCGCCGAGTGTCCCAACCTCTGTCTTAGCAGAGGTTGGGACACTCTGTGAGCGTCACATCTTTGAAAAACATATTGTTTTGGGGTTCGAGTGTTCCGTCTGTAGAAAGATCTTCAATAGACCGAGCAAACATGCCAACTGATGTGACGGCAGTAAACTCGTAGTACTGAAGAAGCGAAGCAAAATAAAAAAACAACACATTTACATCGTCATTTTATGAGGGACCTAAATAGAAATTGTTTTATTACCAAAGAGGAAAAGAAGATTATGAGTCCTAAGGAACAGAAGAGGACCCAACACTTGCACAGGAAGCGATGTCACCTGAGAAACATGAGTGAAAGTAGACCAGGGAACCAAAACAAGGATAAGCAACAAAAGAGGGATCGATCAGAAGACAGAGGAGAATCAATCCGAGAGAAAGAACAGTGCCCACCATCAAGAGTGTGAACAAAGAAACAACCCCCTACAGTAATCTAGAATCAACGTCATCATGCAGGCAGTTACGTCAGCAGTGGTGCCCATAGTGCCAACAGGGGATGCTTACTACTCCTAGGCACCTGATCCCACCTCTGGTGTGTCCAGGGGTCCGTGTTTGCCCAACTGTCTATTTTGTATTGCTTGTAGGAGTTATGAGATTGATCACTGTTCGTTATCTTCACCTTGCATGTTGACGAGGTGAAAGGTGAAAATTACGAACAGTGATCAATCTAATAACTCCTACAAGAAATACAAAATAGATAATTGGGCAAACACGGACCCCTGGACACACCAGAGGTTGGATCAAGTGCCTAGGAGGAGTAAGCATCCCCTGTCGACCGGTCACACCCGCCGTGAGCTCTATATCCTGTTCAGGTAAACGGAGTTATCCGCAGTCAAAATCAGTGTGCCAGGAACGGCTTAACAATCGGTATGAAACACATCAGTCAGCATTTGACCCAATGATAGGTTGTATTGACGAACTAGATAGTTATAACGACCATATAATTTGCGAAATGCTGACTTCAGTCAAGACTGTTGAAACCCCTGTACCATCAATTTGTTTGTCAGTAGCTTACCTCGATTTAAAAACTGACTATACGCAGAACAAGCTATTGCATATCGAATCAGTTGAGATATATGAACACCATATACAGGTGATAATGGAATATTGCTACATGAAGTTCACGATGGAGAAGCTGAAATCATCCCGTTTGTCATGCAGTTGAGTTGTCAATTTACCGTTAATGTCTACTTTCAATAAAATATCTAAGTATGAAGCAGAAGTGAACGACTCTGTGGTGTCCTTTATTTCAAGCTCACAGGGATATATCAAATCGACATATGCACTGTCATGATCGTGTGCAGGATTGGACAAAACAAGATGGCAGACGGCATTTCCAAACAAAGGTAGGCTCTTAAAACTCTTCATTTTACCGACTTATTAGACGACGAATTTATGAATTTGAAACACTGCCTGGCCAGGGAGGCATCATTAAGTTGATTGGTTGTTGGAATTCCTACTCATGTACACGTACAACTCTAAATTCATTGATCGAAGTTGACGATGTTGCCTCGATAGAATTCGAAGCGGGCGAAGATGTTTCTAATCATGTTTTCATGCATTTCAAGAAAGATACTTTCGGTAAAATAGACTCTGCACATATCTTTTGATGAAAACTTGAACCAGTGTATGCGATTTGTCCCTTAAATTGCCTTGGTTAGATGGATATCTTGACTTGAACATTTGCTAATGTGCAGGATTGGACTCTGGTCGTTTCCACGATAAACGTGCCGGATTGGACCTCAATTTTGGTTCAGGATTGGACCCTCTTTTTATCTTTATTTTCAAAATCCTTTATATTTTCGAATCCCCACTTCACTTTATCATATTTTAGTTTGATTAATGTAGCTTATTAGATTCTCAGACATTTCCAACATTACCATGGTGTATTTTGATATTTTTTTTTTACTGTTATCAAATTACATCGCCGTTTAAGTTCCCAACGACGACAATTGCTACTGTAAAAATATCCATTCGCTATCTCCTTCAAATTGAACCAATATAGCAGATCTATACATGAATCACCAATCTTTGCATACGACCAGATGTAACGTTGACTGTTCGTATTCAGGATATATAAGGCCATTTTGACCTAAAAAAAAAAAAAAAAAAAACACGTGGGAAATTATCATCATTTTATAATCCTCTGTAACAATATAAATTCGACGTTTCCTGAATTCAATTAACCCGCTTACATATTCCCTAATTCCAAATTCTGTTATATAGACGTTCTCCTTTGTTTCAGGTATCAAGCCCAAGAACTTCATTCCATGAGATGGGTACACTTCGAATGTGCGAAATTTGTGGTGAGGAATTCAAGACCAATTCTGAATTGCGTAGGCATGTAAAAAGGAAACATCAATCAGAGAAATTGTCTTCGTTTGTGACCAGTGCAACACACGCTTTTGCACATTATAAAAGAAACATGAAGTAAAAAAAATTACATTGTTTTCTGAATACACGAAGTGCATACATATACCATGGCAGCCGTTTTTTATATCCGTTTATGTACATTATGAAACGATTATTTTTACGGTATTATGCTTTGTTTTACAGAGATACTACTAATCTTTTACATTGCATTTTACACATGTTGATTTGTTATTTCATTGAACCAGAAGTGTTCTTAATTTTTACTTGTTATTAAATATATTTCAAATTTATTGCGTTTGTATTGAACTGATAACAACTAGTGAAAAAATTGTGTTGAAGAGTAACCTCTCATCTGAGCAGCAAATATTGAAGAAGAAGAAACATCATGGACAAAACTGCTTTTGATTTAGGTTCATATTTCAGCTACAGGAGTGATATTGCGAATTTCTGAGAAAATATCCTTTTATATTCTTTCATCAGTATATGCACTCTAAGGTTGAATTCAATGTAATTATAAGAAACGAAAGGTTTTTAAATACAAAAATGCTGATATTTACTACATTCCAACAAACACTTTTACCGTAAGTAAATATCCTTGTAAGTGAGTTGGCCTCGATATCTTGCACGACATATGCACTCAAGATTATTAGAATTAAAATGATATGGAAAGTTCAAAAGATGATAAATCTCGTTTTAACAATCAAAACTGGTTCCAGCAGAAGCATACACATGAAAGGCACAAGTGCATGTGGACAGATGATTAAGTATTGAAAACATGAACACCTCAACATCTTATTGTCTTTATTGTCATTGAACAGCTTTGTGAAATGTAAACCATCGTGCCTAAAGAGATTATTATACGTCAAACCATGCTCAGTTTTAATAATTCCATGCAGATATCACAAATTTTAAGTGGTTGGGAATCGAACATGGTCTACACGTGTATATACAATATAAATGTATTTGCTTCTGCAAAATGAAGACTTTTCAACATGTTGATCTCCGAGAACAAGGCTCCTTCTAGCGTGTGGCAGAACTTTAGACTCATGTGCGCGGTGAAATTCTCAAACACTTAAAGATTTTTGAGCTGGCTCTTCCGGCTTACTGATAGTTCCTTGCTCCACGTGCTCTTCTAGGTTTGTCAAAACCATGGTTTTAGTAGGAGACATAAAATAGAACACACTTCATTCACTTGCAACTTTTAAGTTTAAGGAAGTCCGCTCCTGACTGGATCTGTAAGAAAAAAATGCATGTACAGTATTTAAGAAAGGGTCCAATCCTGAACCAAAATCGAGGTCCAATCCGGCACGTTTATCGTGGAAACGACCAGAGTCCAATCCTGCACATTAGCAAATGTTCAAGTCGAGATTTCTATCTAACCAAGGCAATTGAAGGGACAAATCGCATACACTGGTTCAAGTTTTCATCAAAAGATATGTGCAGAGTCTATTTTACAGAAAGTATCTTTCTTAAAATGCATGAAAACATGATTAGAAACATCTTCGCCCGCTTCGAATTCTATCGAGGCAACATCGTCAACTTCGATCAATGAATTTAGAGTTGTACGTGTACATGAGTAAGAATTCCAACAACCAATCAACTTAATGATGCCTCCCTGGCCAGGCAGTGTTTCAAATTCATAAATTCGTCGTCTAATAAGTCGGTAAAATGAAGAGTTTTAAGAGCCTACCTTTGTTTGGAAATGCCGTCTGCCATCTTGTTTTGTCCAATCCTGCACACGATCATGACAGTGATATGAATGAAAGTTATAATTAAAATAGACAAAACGTCATCGATATATCGAAATGTCTAATTGAAGGCCACAGCGAGAGATTTTTTCTTCTCACGTAGAAGATTTTGAATAAATTCTGCTTCATATGAATTTAGAAATAGGTCAGCTAACAAAGGAGCACAATACGTGCCCATGGGAATTCCAGCAGACTGTTGGAAGACCTGATCACCAAAGACCACGAAAATATTGTCAATGACGAACTTTAGCATATTTTTTTATTTCAACTTCAGAGTACTTGTGCGTGGAATCAGAGTGGTGTTTAACAAAGTAAGTTTTTGAATGACTGATCACTAGATATGAATATTTCCGTTGTCCGTTTTTGTTGAAGAAGCAACTGTCTATGATATCAAAAAGTCTAGTCTTTAATATATCGTGAGGAATGGTCGTGTATAGTGCTGAAAAGTCATAGGTTTTAATGTTGTTGATTTTGGAAAAATTCTGCAATCTCAAGTTTACTAAAAGTTCTTTAAAAATTTTTAGAATCCACATTTGATTAATACCACTTCTGGCATATGTAGTCGCACAGTAAGTTTGAAGTTTCTCCTTCACAACTGTTAATATTTTCGTGAGGAGCAAAGATAGGGGTAGAACACTTACTGGATCCAGCAATGTATCTTTGTTTGCAAGGGTTTTTATGTAGTTTAGAAATCCAGTATAGGTACGATAATTCATATTCATTCGACCCATTGACTGGGATATTAAATATGTCTAAAACTGAAGCATGGTTTTGAAGAACTTCATCTTTTGAAAGGGCAGTTGGAGTATAAGTACGATTACCAAAAGTGGAAGTAATGCCAAGTTCGTTGAAAATTCAGTTGTAATAATGAGCCTTACAAACAAAGACATTGTTGTTACTAGCTTTGTCAGCTGGAATCAAAACATATTCCTCATGTAACCTATCTAATTCTTTTATCACTTCTGGTTTACTAAACACAGAAAGATAGATGTTACGTACTTTTGTCTAATGCGGGATTTTAATATTCCTCTTATGCTTTTAACCCATTCTGACAATGTATCAAAATCTTCTTTTTCATATTTAGCCCATCGTCTAGCATAATCTTCGACATAATTCATAATAGAGACCGAGGTTATCTGTATTTAGGACCTTTTAGAATAAGTGATTTGAGGTCCTCATTTTCAACTATATCAACATCACCAGTAATGGCATGTCCAGCTGGACTATAGTTGAAAGAAGATGAAGAACAAGAACACGTTGGTGGATTACGTATTAAGATGGTCTACATCTAGGCATTGCAATGTGTGTTTATAATTAAAAAGTTTGGATGCATAGCTGTAGGAAATACAGGGTGTAGACTTGAACTTGAAATAAGTTGGAATACCCGACTGAACCCTTTTATGACGAAGAATGTTGCTTATGTTGAAGGCATCTATTCCTTTGTTTGTAAATTAGAGCTTAAGGAACTGGTGGCATGATTTGGAAGGAATATCATAAATGACCCGTGCTGGTTTAAAGAGCATGTGATGGGCAACATCCATAATCATAGAGTTCAGTCTATATTCAGGTGTTGAAAAATCCAAGTATAGACTAGCCATAGCTTCTTCAAATAACGTGTATAAATCTCTCAATGGAACAGAGTAGTCTCTCTCTCTTCGCTGATGAATTTTCGGAAGATGAGCTGTAAGAGGCCTTCCATAACATAACGAACCTTTATCTCCCGACCTACCTTTTCCTCCTGTGGTCAGAAGTGTCCGTCAAGTCCGAATCTGCCATCCCCAAGTCATCTGTCTCTGAAGAGTCTCAGATGAATGCCAGTCTGATTGGTTACGTCTCACCCGATTCTTCTGTTGTCTTTGCTCCGTACTCTCCATCTGTTTATAATCCAACACAAAAAGACAATATCAACACGAAATTACTGAAGATTAAGGAGTCCCAAAAGAAAAGATTGATTTTGAATGTTGGGGGAGGAAGTTGAAACCGTCATCGTGTGGAGGAAAGATTATGATCCTTCATTTTGGGATAACTGCTTAAGGGAGGGTTAGTGTTACAACCCTACAGAGTTACAACTTTCATTCAGTGTTTAACCTGTCAAAAGGAAATGTAGTACTGATATTGAGATATCTATTAATTGTTCAGTGATCGATTTATTAATCCAATCATTTATTTATTAAATTGTTACTTTGTTAATGATTATTTGCTAAGTCTTATTTACATGGCTCGTTTGCTATGATGTATAGTTATTCAGTGTTTAACCTGTCAAAAGGAAATGTAGTACTGCTATTGAGATATCTATTAATTGTTCAGTGATCGATTTATTAATCCAATCATTTATTTATTAAACTGTTACTTTGTTATTGATTATTTGCTTAGTAAACAACACGACTCGTTTGATATGATATATATTTTGTATTGTATTGTACATCACCATACGATTACAACAACACGGGATATCGATATTTATCGTGATAACACAACAACACATACTTACAATCATATTAGATTTTGCTCAAATCAATCGTGTTTATCATCTTAATAATATAAGAAGTTATTTTAATGTTTGTTACTGCCTGATTCGCTTTTCTCCCTTTACCGTATTGTCAGCTGCTGGCAATGCTGCAATGGAATGTCAGTTCGACCTTGCCTCGACGCCTTGCATGTTGTTGAACATTAAATACATTATTGTTTCTCTATTTTCCAATATTATAAGTGCACATGGCGACTCACTGGGATACACACATCGTTTTCCCACGATCATGAATAAAGATTATTTCTGTCACGTGACAAAGATGATAAAAGTGAGATCCCGACGCAAATTTTTCACTTCGGTCGCATCAACTTGCAGAAATGAGTCGGAAACAGATCGGGCAGTAGTCCGACACCAATGAGAAGGTGCATATAGCACACCTTGTTATCAATTAGTAATTTGATGTTAGGTTCATTTATGACTATGCTGGTTATCATCATCTGCCTTAGCAATATTAGCACCTTCATCCCCCTTTGTTTCAGCCCCTTAATTTCGTATTTTAACACCCTCTCCCAAAGCTTCAGTATCTCCTCATTTTTAGATGAAAGGTGTGATCAATCTCCAAGCAATAGAAAGTAGAGAGTTGGGCAAACACGGACCCCTGGACACACCAGAGGTGGGACAGACAAACACGGGCTCCTGGACACACCAGAGGTGGGATCAGGTGCCTAGGAGGAGTAAGCATTCCATGTCGATCCACTGAAGATGTGTGTATCCTATATTGTAACAGAAAGTGCCCTACTCTTTAATCTTTGTCTTCACACTATCTATTGACGATCAGTACCTTCTAAAGCCAAGTCAAGTGTTCTTTCAAATAAGAGTCGGCGACAGATAGAAGAACCGTGACAAACGACTTCACTCCCATTGAAGTTGATTTATGAATAATCACTAATCCGGAATATTCTATCATGCTTTATCTGTTAAGCCCCTAAACACGAGGTGTGTTCTGCAACAGTGTCAATATGGCAAAGGAAATACTCATAGTCTTGTTTCCCTCCAACTCTACTGGCGAAAAACTCAAACTCCTGACCAGAAAACGTAGACGAGTTAATTTTGAAATGAATTTCAATTTTCAAATAAATGTTCCTTCTATAAAAGTGATGTTGAGATCAAAGGGAAGCTTGTCCAAGTTTTATAACATAGTTATTACTAGATGTGTTTATATGTAGTTTTTGTTATTATTCTCTGTTGATATTGGCCACATTATGTAATTCTTTTCGTTTGTCCTGAAGAAGGGACGGGTCGTCCCGAAAATTTGACAATCTGGTTGTTCGTGTCGTTGGTCATTTTAGTGCTTTGTATAATTTTTTGTATTTGACCTTGTATCCATGTTGTGGATCCGACATTTTTAGGTAGCGGGTGTTGTTGGAACTTAGTGTTTTTATATCGTTTTGACCAGCTCTATCATTTTGATCCACTCGCATACCTCTCAATCTTGTTTCATGGCTTTCCTTTTATTTATTTATTTTTGTTTTGTTGGGTTTTTTTTTGTTTTTGTTTTTTTTTATTAGTGTAGTTGTAGTGCTAGATGTGTTTATTTGTAGTTTTTGTTATTATTCTCTATTGATATTATGTAATTCGTTTTGATTGTCCTGAAAAAGGGACGGGTCGTTCCGAAAATTTGACAGTCTGGTTGTTTGTGTCGTTGGTCATTTTAGTGCTTTGAATAATTTTTTGTATTTGACCTTGTATCCATGTTGTGGATCCGACACGTTTTGGTATCGGGTGTTGTTGGAACTTAGTGCTTATATATATATATATATATATATACATATATATATATATATATATATATATATATATATATACTGAAAACCGGAAGCATAGGTTACAATTTCAAATTCATTGAGAAAACAAATGGAATATACATTTTCATGTTCACCGATTATTAAATTGTGGGTCATATATTTCTCCTTTCACCCCTCGCAATTCATTGCAAGACTCAGAGGGGGTATAGTAACGGGACCGTTCGTGCATGCTGAGTATGTGTGTATAACACAGGTCTTGAAGACACGCTTCAGACCACATTTTGAGCTCGGTTGATTTCCCAGTTAGCATTGTTATAAAGAGATAAAAGATCCTTATTGATTTTGGTGTCAAAATTCAAAGTCACCAGTATATTTCACAGAAAAAGCTCGTAGGCACCCTACATGCCACATTTTAAAGAAAAACCTTTAGGTACCGATCATTGCGAAGGTTCTTGTCATACATGTAATGACAAATCGGTTATTACATGTGAATGTATTATCATTCCTCATTCTTTGTTTCACAGAATTAATTTCTCTCTGATGTCTACGAGTATCTCATTTATATGTACCACTACATATTTATGAATTTCTGATGTGGTGGCAGACCAAAAACTGAGTTGGTTCAACTTTCACTGCCTATTAATCGAACAATACTAGTATGTCTATCAATTAACACATCAATGTGTAAACAACTTTATTTGTTCGATGTTTGAACATTATGTACACATGTCAAGCAATATACTACAACAATGAAATGGATACATACAAGTAAATTCTTTTATCTTAAGATAAATTATACACATTGCCAGTGATACATTAATTAATCACAACTAAAGTGATTTTAACTCGGTTATTGAAAGAAAATTTAAATTACGTTTGACTTTGTTTCAATCTAAAAATTTCATCAAGATCTGACCAGTGTTTGCGGTAGCCATTACAAAACAGTGTTGGTAATAACAGTTAGATTCCGTCCATACAGACAGATGGACAGACCCGGGACATCTGAATTCTACACATAAAGAACGAGTCATGTGGGTGGGCTCAAGCTATTACACAAAACAATGCATGATAACATGTATGAACAATGGATATCTTATTTATTTTATGATCCCCAAACGGTTTCGGGAATCTGGCAAGATTTGTATGATCTTGCAGTATAGTGGGATAAAAACTTGAGCGGACTTATCGAGATCTCCATGTCAATGAAAAATCATTTTACTATACAAACAAGGCATCACAATATATACAAAAGTTATAAATTATGTAACACGAATTACTCAACGAGTCAAGCACCTTCAAATCGCAGAAGACACACGTCGTCGATCGACGTCTTAAAGTTTTGTCTTCTGAATGGGGAGGGACTTCTGAATGTGGAGGGATTTCCTATCTCGTCGTTCCAGGAACTCCGTGACGCTGTATAAAAACATCCCTACCAAGAGGATCGTGAAGGTGACGTATAATTTGATTTCAGTCCTTACAAAGTTTCCGTATCCAAACGCGAGAATGAATCCCATCGACTCCCACAGACGATAGTTGGAGAAAGCTGCCTCCGAGTTGTCAACAAAGAGATAGCCGTAGTATGCTGGAAAACACAGACAGTTCTACATTTGATTGTAAATTCTCATTTAATAAATATATGTAATGGTCACATTAGAGCACTTGGCGAAGAATAGCATCTGATATCGAGTAAATCTGTAAGAAAACAATTTATTAAAAATGCGAGGCGAATCCGAGCAGTTTTGTTGGAAAATATAAGGGAGGCAAATCCAGTTGTTGTTTTTTGTGATTGGGGGGGGGGGATAATGATTAAAATTAAAAACCTCACTCTGAACGTTATTTCCCTGTGATGGCAACAAGTATACACCCTACTTTGGCAATGGTGAGATCGAATTGAAATCAAAGCAGTCAGTTATTCTCAGCCGTTGGTAGTTTATCATGGAGAAACTGTTCGCAAAGATGGGAATAAGTTAAGGTAAAGGTAGATCATTACACCAATTTTTTATTTAATGGCTCTTTAAAACACCTCTTATGAAGTATGATTACACTATCAAAAGAGTGATAAAGCTCTCAATTATCTTATATGAATTTTTTTTTCGGAATGATAAAAAATGTGTTTTGTTTGCAGATAAGAGATTCTCGAGTCCAAATTTCGCTGTGATTTGGTGCATGATATGAATATCTAATAAAGCATACCTAAACCGCTCAGATAGATGTTCTTATTCTTTGAATAAGAAAATATTTATGAATATTGAAGAGGTTATTTGTTAATATATATATTTTTTTAAATCTACGGAGAAAATCTTCCAAAATATTTTATATTCTATAGACATAAAAACACAAATAAGAAAATAATTACTTCGAATAAGAAAACCAAGCGGTGAATCTAGAATTTACCATTGATTTGTGTTTGTATGACTGCGTCACCCATCCCCCAAAGAGCAGCCAAAATGTAAAACAAATAAACCGCGTCAGGATCCGGAGTCCACAGCAACAACGTTATCTGTACGCCGCCATGTACAAGGAAAGCTGAAAAGAGATTCACAGGGGGATAGGGTGATAAAAAAATGTCACAAAGTCACAGATCTATCCAACTAAATCAATTAGCTTACAATGTATTGGAACAATAAAATTCCACTCTAACATGAGCGTAACAAAACGATTAAAATGCTCCGTTAAAATTATCAAACATTAGAGTATTCTATCATTATTGTTATATAATAGATTCTGGGAAATAATATATATATATATATATATATATATATATATATATATATATATATATATAACAAACAAAAAAAAGAAGAAATTATCTGAATTAGTGACATGTACTAAAAACTAGAAGAAAAGTATTTTCATTGTCTTGGACAGCATATTCAACAAATGGTGCAACAATTGTTCAACCTATATTATAATCATTATAAAACTAACCTTATACAGTGCAACAGAACAGAACATTTCAAATTGTGAATTTGAAATGATGCAAAATCAAAATTACGTCGCGTTTCTTCGTTATAAAAAAAATTCCCGATGAATTTCTCGCATTTTCCCGATATATATTAAATATATAATACAGAAGGGTGTATATACATGTACTTTTACTTTCATTTTTAAAAATACAAGTAGGTGTATAAATTACGATGCAGAATAAACAGAATTACCCAGAACAAAGAATGGAATGTGGCCCACGTACTGGACCAATCGTCCAAAGGCAAAGGAACAAATGGCGTCCACCACACCGTAACATATCATCACGTATCCGATGTTCCAGATCCCGAGAGCACATCCAATATAGGACTATATCATACAGAAAACAAGAGGTACTGTGAGCAATGATCACTAAGAATACCCCCGCTTACCCCAATCTCCCAAAGGATGTTGTTAATAGGTATAAATTACCTCTTTCCTGAGTGTAAAAATATGGTATGCCTTTGTAGAAGAAAATGGAAGATACAGTCCGAAAACAAATCCATGGTATAAACCTATAATTTTGACCTTGAGACCAAAGGTCAAGGTCATAAAGAGGTCATGAATGTACATGACACATAGTCTCATGGTGATACAGCCATGTCTTATGGTATGACTATGTCAAAATCTATAATCAATTTTGACCTTGAGGTCAAAGTTCAATGTTATATAGAGGTCATGAAGGTACCCGATACATCGTCTCATTGTGATACACTCATGTGTCAAATATGGTATTCCTATGTCAAAGAACAAAGAAGTCATGGCCCTGACACAAATCCATTGTAAAAACCTTTAATTTTTACCTTGAGGTCAAGGTCATATATAGGTCATGAGGTACATGACACATCGTCTCATGGTGATACACCCATGTCTTGTGGTATGACTATGTCAAAATCTATAATCAATTTTGACCTTGAGGTCAAAGTTCAAGGTTATATAGAGGTCATGAAGGTACCCGCTACATCGTCTCATTGTGATACACTCATGTGTCAAATATGGTATGCCTATGTCAAAGAACAAAGAAGTCATGGCCCTGACACGAATCCATTGTAAAAACCTTTAATTTTGACCTTGAGGTCAATGTCATATAGAGGTCATGAGGTACATGACACATCGTTTCATGGTGATACACTCATGTGTCAAATATGGTATGCCTATGTCAAAGAACAAAGAAGTTAAGGCCCGGACGCGAATCCATTGTAAAAAAAACCCTTTAATTTTGACCCTGAGGTCAAGGTCATATAGAGGTCATGAAGGTACTCGACACATCGTCTCATGGTGATCCACCTGTGTGCCAAATATGGTATGCCTAAGTCAAAGAACAAAGAAGTTATGGCCCGGACACGAATCTGCACAGACAGACAGAGTGATTACCATATACCCCCCAGAACTTCGTTGGGGGGGGGAGTATAATAAGTCAATATAGGACTGTATCATACAGAAAATAGGTCAATATAGGACAGCATCATACAGGAAATAGGTCATTGTAGTACTTATCATCCAGAAAATAGGTCAATATAGGGCTGTATCATACAGAAAATAAGTCAATGCAAGATTTAGTCATATCAAAGATAAGGCAATATCGGGATGTATCCACATAAATGATAAGGCAATATAGGGCTTTGGGCTACATGTATATTATACAGGCATGAATGATAAGGTAATATAGAAATATGTACATGTAATATAGAGAATAATAGCAATATAGGAACATGATATATCATATAGCCTTTGTTTAGGTGATTGATAATTTTACGTCCTATCTGAGAACTTTTCACTCATATGGGGACTTCGCTAGCTACATGTATTTGTGAGGTGGTACAAATTTTGACCTATGCATTGCATGACGCTTAAAGCTGTATGGTCCGAATTACAATATTTTTTTC